>NW_025421881.1:0-115134 GCF_011764305.1 Mustela putorius furo | reverse complement strand
AAAGAGTAATAAATAAGAAGAATCAATGCATTGAGGAAAGTGGGAATTGAAATACACAATGATTGTTGATTTTCTTTAGATGGAGAAAACAAAACTAGCTTGCAAGAAGGAAATAACAGAAGACATGTTGTGATGTGATGTGAGACAGAATCCTGGAAAAGGCAGTAGCGTGGAAATAAAGGAGTAGGGAGAGCATATCAGGTAAGTTGGATAGGAAGGAGTTAGGAGATAATTGCTTGATAAATTTTTATATGGCCCACTTAAATGCACAGATTTCTCTTCTTTAATTTAGATGGTGAACAGGGTGTCCTTTCTCTTCCCTTTCAGAGCACCAGAGGTGTACTCTTTCAGACTGAAAACCTGAAAAAGCTCAGGACTCAGTTGCTTAAGCACAGCTGAGAGGACATATTTCAATTAAGATTTACATTTTGCTGTATGTAGTAGACTTTAAAAAGTGGTTTAGCCATATTTTTTCATTTAACAAGAAGACTACAGAGAGTGTTTTCTGGTGTTGGTTTTCAGCGTCTTAAGAAAGTCAAGTGAACTATCTTAGAGGTTTTTCATGGCTTTTTATTCACAGTTGCAAAAATTGCTGTTGGAGTTCTCACTATTAAGCCCACATTTCTGGCAGAAAGATAGAGGTAAAAGAGCATGATAGCTTGTACGACTGATACTTTGTCATATGGTTACAATATCACTAGAAAAGAGACAATAAAATATTTGATGTTGTTTTAAGTTTCCTTGTTGTCAATCCCTCAGTGCTTACTGATTTTAAAGGAAAAAGTAGATGGATATTGACCTGGCAACTATCAACACCTGTCAATCTCTCTTTGATAACCAATATCTCTATAATCTCTTCTTCCCAGTAAAAAAAATATATATATATATTCATAACCCACACTGTGCCATCTCAAGTTACTGCACCAAGATAAAATTACAATGATTTTCAGTTGTTCCAAATGGACAGAATACGCTTCCTTATGATATCATGTCTTATAGATAATTGGCTTGCTACCAATATACCCAGATGTGACTGTGGAAGAGACAGGAAAAAAATAATAATATTTATTTATTCCTTGGATTGACCCTGTTTACACAGATGCATTACTATTAGAAAAGGATGGTTTGGGACATTGGAATGAATTTACTTAATGGGTCTGTATGTAATTTGGTTGGAGGAAATTTTTAATTTCTACAAAAATTATTAGAATTCTATCTTATTCTCTTTTATTAATTTTCACATGTTAACAAAGCCAACGTTTTTGTCTAGCAGACAAGATCTTTTAAATCCCATAACAAAAAAACAAACTGAGGGTTGCCGGGGGGGAATTATTTCCTTAAGGGTAAAAAAAACCTGGTGATTCACAGACCTGTACCCCTGGGGAAAAACGCCTTATGTTCTCTCATGCTGCTTTAAATACAACTCAAAAAAAAGGAGCTAAGTGGGGAAGTAGGACCAGACTTTTTATTTTATTTTATTTATCTGATTTTTAATTAAAAAAATTAAAGAATGTATTTATTTATTTGAGAGAGAGAGCATGAGTGGTGCAGGGGGAGTTAGCTGCAGAGAGAGACTGTGAAGTATACTCCCTAATGAGCAGGAAGCCCGATATAGAGCTCGATCCCAGGATCCTGACTGAGATCATGACCAGAGACAAAGGCAGATACATGTGCAAAATCCCTTTCTTTCTGGGAAAACAATACTTTACAAGAGATGTTTGAAAAAAGTACTGGGGAATCAACTTTAATAGGAGACACAAAAATTTTAATTGACTTTTGTAAAGCTACAGGGATCCAAATGATGGGAATCCCAGCCCGTTTAGTTTGTGGACCACAGAGTATTCTTCTCTGTAATATTTTATTTTCTTCCATGTCTACTAACTCCATTCCAAGTTCACTGATCTCTTTTTAGATAGTGCAAAACATGGCAAAGAATACCAAACGAGTGCCCAATATTCTACATTTATTACATCATTTCTAACATATAGAAGTGTGTTATCAAGGCTGGTTCTGTGAAAGAACAAAGTTATGCTAAAGTGTGTTTTGTTCTCCAAGAAATTAAATGCATGATTATCACACAATTATAAAATACTTGTGTCAAGAATTTTTATTCAAAAATTAATAAGAGAAGCAGATATTAAAAACTAGTTCACATGGTTATTTGGGATATAAGCAGAGTTGTGCAGCAGAAGTGCTCTGGGCCCATAATTTGGGATATAGCATTTATGTTTTCTAATGAAAAATCACTAACTTGCATTATTGTTAACAAGAATCTTGTGCATTACCATCAGTTTTCTACATTATAACCTCTTGCTCTACAGTTTGTAAATACTTTGTCAATAGCAAGCTAATAAAAACGGGGTGACTCCAATGGATTGAGATAATCTCTCAGAGTTTCTGCTACATAATGGCCAGGACTCCATTGAAAGGACACCTAAGAATTTATTTTGCCGAAAAATTTGATCATTTTTTCACTGTCCTTACCTATTTTCCAAACATAGTCCTTTTGCTTTACCTTTCAGTCTACGGACAACCCTGTATCTGACTGACTTGTTAATTCTGGGAATGTCTTGCAGATTAATTTGCTTGCCAGAGGTGGTTCCTCTAATTGATGTCTAAGAACCCTAATTAGTTAAGAAAACTTTTTTTAACATTTTCATTGCTATTTATTATTATTATTATTATTATTATTATTGCTAATATCTCTATTATAAATAATTCACAAGGGCATCTTTCTGACAAAAGACAAAGAGCTGGCTACTAGTAGAAAAAGTACATTTGACTCTGTCAGTGAAAGTGGTAAAGGGATTTGAGAAAATAAGGCAAAGCACTGGAATTATGTGTTAAAACTTTCAATATTATAGACACATTTACTTAATTTCTAATACTGTTGTTGCTTATAATTAAATAAGATGTTTTCCATGAACCATGCATTACAGCAAATATATTGTTTATACAGATTAAATTTTCATCAAAAGGGACGCCTGGGTGGCTCAGTTAGTTAAGCAGCTGCCTTTGGCTCAGGTCATGATCCCAGCGTCCTGGGATCGAGTCCCGCATCGGGCTCCTTGCTCGGCCAGGAGCCTGCTTCTCCCTCTGCCTCTGCCTGCCATTCTGTCTGTGCTGTGCTTGCTCTCTCGCCCACACTCTCTCTGATAAATAAATAAAATCTTAAAATAAATAAATAAATTTTCATCAAAAAATTGTAAGTGTATTTTATTGTAGGATCATGATCAGCATTTTGCAGATGAGAAAAGTGAAATTTAGAAAAGTATGTCTCTTCAAATCCCTCATACAATATCTGGCCTAGATAGAAGGATATACTATCACAATTGAGGAAGATAATTGAGATTACTTAAAATGATAAACTTTACTGTATAGGGTTTTTTAAAAGTTTGCCACAGATTCAGATTCTTTTAAAATATATATCTATTTTGTGCAAAGAGAATGCACTGAGAAGTAAAAAGAAAGTGATATATCAGTGCTACCAACTAATGGCTATAATATCATCACCTTATTTATGAACAATGAAACAGTGTGCAAATATTTAAATAAATTTAAATAAATTCCTATTTATTTTATATATTTATAAATTTAAATAAATTCCTATTTATTTATTATTAAAGAAATTCCTCTAACAAACAGTATGTTTTGAAGGTTGCTAGCAGGAAAGTGTTGTACTACATGGAAGTAATCAGAAAATATGATCTAAAATTCTGCTTTTTTAGGGCGCCTGGGTGGCTCAGTGGGTTAAAATTCTGCTTTCAAGAAGCTATAACAGTAAGTACTGAGCATTAGCTATTATATGCTATGGAAGAATAACTGAAATCTACATTTGAAACTAATGGTACACTATATGCTAACTAATTGAATTTTTAAAGGTTAATAAAAAAAAAACCACTATTTTATAAAACAATATTCCCAACAGGCTCTTTTGCTTTAAAATACTCACTCTGTAATGAGAGTCATTACTTTTGTCTAGCCAATTCTTACATCACTGTTTATCCCTTCCCTGCTTTATCCCTTCCCAGTATCAATAAAGGCTCACTTGGGTTACCTAGAAGCCATGAGAAAGCTTGTAATAGATCTGGCTGGTTTTCACCAGCAATTTGACCACCATGTGCACAGGGAAGTCTATTGATAAAGGCTTTATTGAAATAAATTGCAAATACATGGATGATTTTGAATTCTTTTTCTTGAGGTCTTGTTTCATGATAATAAATTTAGGGTGGCTTATTGGAATGGATGTTATTAACATATTTTCATAGTTCTAAGTACATGGAATTGTAAAATAGATTAATGAATGTGGCATTACTGACAACTGTCCTCATTTTGAAATCAAATTACAGTGTACTAAGATGAGGAAGCAAAGCAGATTTGGGATTATGAGTGAACTAATTTAAAAAAGTCTTAGGGGTATGATCAGACTATTGGGTAATTCAGTAGAAAAATGTCAACTGATTGAGATTCTGTGTTCCCTGATTTCAGAGAGAAGTTAAGATAAATAAGTAACACGAGGAGACTAGGAAGCCAAACATAAGTGATAATTTTGTGCCAGGGTGTGTATACATCTGTTTATCTTCTTGTTTTACCACTAAGGTTGCTCCTAGAGGAGAGTTTAAATATGTGTTGGAGCTAATCTCTGTGGATTACACAAGAAACCACATCCTACAGCTCTCCCTGAAACACCCCTTAGGATTTCAATGTAATTTGGTTTTGCATTTTTAGAAATAACAAAATACTTTGCAAACTCATCTACTTTATTACCACCACAAGGGAGTCAGCTGACTCCACATTTTAACACAGTGACAGTCACAGAGGAATGGAGGAATGAGTAGAGTTATCAATATATGTGCTTTTAAGAAGTATGACCGGGTAGCAGCTATTTCCAGGAACCAAAACATGGGTCAGCAGCTGTGCAGGAAAAGTAATGGAATAAATGACTCATTTCAGAGGAGTTCTATAACATATTAGTTCTATAATGTATCTTCAGCACCCAATTACCCGCTTTGATCTAAAGATAAGGATTTACAGTTAAGGTCCTATTTATGATTTGACTGGTAGGGTCTGAATCATGTTTACTATTGTTTTGACTATTACTTGAAACCTATAGTAGTACTTGGGATATGACTGCAATATAACAGACATTGAGGATAAAGAAGGACTGAATAGAACAATCCTTGGCCTCATGAAGTTGAGAATCTAGCAAGGGAGTCAAACAATTCAATCATTCAGAGACAATTTATTGAGTTCCTGGCCTAAGATGAGCACAACAAAACCCCAGCCCAGAGGAATCATTTTAATGGGAGAGATAGATAATAGGTAAGCCAACTTTAAAAAGAAAAAAACATACTGGTTTTTCTTTAATAGTGATGCATATTTGAACTAAATAAGCACATTTTAAAAAGAGCAGTGATTGAGAAGAGGTTTTGTAACTGAGTGGTCCGAAAGGGCCTCCCTGAAAAAGTCTGTTTTGAACAGATTTCTGAATAATATCAGCTAGGAAGCGGCGTAAAAAATCTCAGGGATGGGTGATTTTTCCAGTCAAAAAACTGTAAAGGCTCCAAAGTCACAATACAGCTGTAAGTTTCTCTAATAAAGTAACTTATGACAAAGAATGAGAAGAAATAACTAACCCCAGGTTTGAAAGAAAAGGGACAGACTTTCTATGGAATTAATATTTAATTAAAGCTCTAAAGGACAAAAATACAATAGAGCAAAATTCTGGTGACGCTGATATACCTAATGAAAGTTCATAAACAAGGTGTGGGGTAGCAAAGAGTGTGTGGGAATGTTGGTAAGAACAGTGGGGAAGAGTCATCCCTGAACATGTTCTTAAATGAAGCAATTCTTGTGTTGTTTTAAAGGGTAAATTGGAGTTTGCCTAAGTGATTAGAGAAGGATGCCTCGGCTTATGGAAGTTCAAAGTCATAAAGATGTGATAAACTACTGCAGATATTTTCATGTATGTTTGTTGTTGCTTCTAGTAATGGTGATCTAAAAACTCCTACTTAAGACAACTTAAAAATCCAGACAAAATAGCTTTTAAAGTTAAAAATATCAGAATGATTATAAAAATAAGTGAGGGATTACTGGGCCAAAATACGAAACACAATGAGAGTCTAGAGATATATGCCCGAAGCCATTTTAGCTATGAGAGCATTTGAAACTGCTAAAAACACACTGAGCTGTGTTTTTAATAGACACTTGATACTAGAGAAACAAAATTCAAAATCGAGCAGCAATCAAATTTGAGGACTTTGGTACAACCCAAATTTAAGTTGAGATCCCCAAAGCACAAGGAGAAACAGAAATAAGACTATAGCCTACCTTGCCTTCTGTGTAAACTGAGAAAGTCAATCACTGAATTTGGAATATGATTGTCTTGTAGAGTCTCAGATATAAGAGAAAATCCTGCCAAGGAGGACCATACCATTATTATAGCTCTTAATTATCCCTACTCAATAAGAGTTTCAAATATAATGTCTTGAACATAGCAAAATGGAACAAAGCACACAAAGAAAAACCATTAACAAGATTTGATAGACAAAATGGGATTAAGTATGATGTTAAAATGATCAATAAAGATTGTAAAATGGCTTGATTACTCTGCTCAAAGAAATGAGAGGGGAAGCAAATTGAACAAAAAACTGAAACTAAAAATGATATTGAGAAAGATTTTATAAATGAATTAAATGGATACTCTAGAACTTTAAAGATATGACAGCTAATTTAAGATACCACAGGGGTACCTGGGTGGCTCACTTAATTAAACCTCCAATTCTTTTTCCTTTTTTTTTTTAACACCTTAATTTTATTTTATCTCTTTCATTTTGGCTCAGGTCATGATGTCAGGGTTGTGAAATAGAGCCCAGAGTTGGGCTCTGTGCTGAGCCTGGAGCCTGCTTAAGATTCTTTTCCCTTCTTTTTCTATCCCTCCCTGCACTCTCACTCGCTCGCTCTCTCTTGCTTGCAAATAGATAGATAGATAGATAATAGACAAAGCAAAATAAAAGCAGATTATGAAAATAAATATAAAGATTTTGAAATGAAAACAAGTTCAAAATAAATTAGAGAAGACCTACACAGCTAAAAGTTCATTCAGAAAATCTACTATTAAAGAAGTCAGTATGACACAATGTTAAGATATCAAAAGATTTGAGCATGTACTTTACAGAAAGGGTAATCCAAATGGCCACTCATATATAAAAAACTGTTTATCTTTATTATTAATCTGGAATTAAATTAAATTAAATTAAAAAAATAAATTAAAACCTAGAATGACATACTATTACACACTTACTTACCATATTGGGCATCAGTGAAAATGTCTTGCAAGAATGTGAAGGAATGACAGTGCACATAATAAAAACATATGAGGTAAGTTGGACAATATTTAGAAAACTTAAAAATTAAAAAAAAAATTGGTCCATTCCTAGAAATACAACATGGAACTCAATGAATATTTTCACCAGGATATGCAAACAGATGATTATAGTTATTTCATTCATAACGGCAGATCAGTAGTGGTATATTTGCACAATGTTACATTAAATAAGAGAGAATATTAACAAACTGGGAGGAGGGGCTAGGTTGTTATCATAAACAGATCTTCTATGGTGCTAATTATGTTCTATTTCTCAAAATCTTTTAGTTAAAAAAGTTTTCAAATTTATATCTAGATAGATAGATAGATAGATGATAGATAGACAGATATCCCAGAAGCTGCAATGCTAGGCTAAGACCAGGCTTTAAAGGGCTTTTCTATGCTCTACTAAATACTTTAAACCATTCATTATATCATAGCTCAGTGTTCAAATCTCCATTTGTTTCCTCAGTTTCCTAGTATTTATCTTAAGGTGACCTGATCCAGACTTTTGATCACCTTTGTCTAAATATTTCTATTTTAACAAAGTCCTTTTGAACACTCAGAGACTAAAACTTAGAAAAATACTCTGATTGTTATCTCACTAGAGTGGAAAATATATAGTTACCCATTAACTAATGATATCCATGTCTACATTAGATCCATGACATTTTTAATTCTTGGGAGCTTTTGGTTAAATGAATTTTTTAAGCTTCCTTTAAATGAAGCTTTAAGCCATCACCACATGAATAAAATTAAAGAACTAAATGAAAACAAGCCAAGTATTTACAGAGTAATAGAATGTGCAGTGGAAAGAGTACAATTCTGAAATCATAAAGCCTAAATTAGTGTGATGCATCTTTACTAGCCATGTAATCATAAACCAGTTATCTAAATGTGTTAGCCTCAGTTGTTTCACCCATGAAATGGTGATGATAATACTTATTATGCAGAGTTGTGTGTGTGGATGTAATGAAGCATGGAGCATGAGAGTCTCATATTCCATGCTAAAATGATAGCTATTTTTATACTTTTAATAATTCTAATAATAGTAATTAAATTGTTCAAAATGATAATATTCATTTATATTGAGGCATTGTATTGACTCTTCATAGACACATTTACCAAAATAAATTTCATTTTACTTTACCCCCTCTGAGGATATATATTCCTTAATTCAATACGAATCTCAATATGAATAATAATTATCATAATAAATGTGCTGATTTTTCTTCTATTTATTTTTAGGGAAGTGTCCTTTACTGTTGAACATAAAGAAACTTAAGCAAGTCTGTCTTATTCAAAATTTGCATGCTGCTTTCTTATGAAACTAGATTATAGAGTTGTATGAAATAAATTCATGCAGTTAAAACATTTATGTTTGGAAAAATGGGTGGTGAGTTTAGTATTTCAAAAGAAGATTTTAAATTTAAACCTTAAAACTGAGCTCTTTCAGCCTTATTTATAGACCATCCTTCATGCTTCATAAGTATTCCTTCATTGTAAACTAACTAATAGTTTTTGTCACAGTGTATATAACTAAAATGGATTTTATATTCTATTATTTCAGAGTTAGTTGCAGTTTCTACTTCCTTAATTCCTTTTTTGAAAAATAGATTAATTCTACAAAAAGTTTCTTCCAGCTTTATTAAAAAATAATCGACATATTATAATTTGTTAATATAAGAAATGATTTCTTATAACATTGCAAACTTTTAACATTGTGTAAATTTTGTACAATTTGATAAATTGGCATACATCTGTATTGCAATATAATCTACATAAAAAAGTTAATACATCTACTATCTCATATAGTTGCCACTGTTTTTTATGCATGTATGGTAAGAAATTTTAAGATCTACTCTCTTAGCAACTTTTATGTATATAGTAAAGTAGAGATAAACTTCAGAGGTCTTGTGGGTTTTGTTCCAGACGGCCTCAATAAAGTGATTATCTCAATAAACTAAGTCAAATTATTATTTTTTTTGGTTTCCCAGATAAACCCGAATGGAGCGAAATCCTCTTTGCCTGGGCATCCCCTCTGCCTGATAGAGAAGCCCGGGTGCGCCTGTGGAAAGAGCCTTAAGGAAAGGGACACGTCTTACACTGCACTCCCCAGGAGCATCTGTGGAAGGTGTAGCACGCTGCCCAGGGAGAAGAGCAGGAGCCGTTGGCCTTCTGGTCTGGAAAAGGTTGCGTAGCAGGAGAGCCGGCCCTGGCAGGCAGAGCGGACGGTGGCAATACAAGTGTCTCCCGCTCCCTGTGCAGAGAGACGGAAGCCTGGCTGCTAAGGAGACAGGAGGGGATGAGTGGGGCAGGGCGCGTGCTCTGTCTTTGGAAGGAGTCTGGGCAGAAAGCATGCCTGTCCTGAGACTCTGGGTCGAAAGAGATAGCAGCTACTTGGCCACCTGTCCCTGGGGCAGACATGCTTTAGCCACCAGGCGCCTACCCTGCACTCGCAGAAACAGCTCCTGAAATAACGGGGAGTCACATGCCGTCTTCCTCCAGGATTTGGAAGTTTGGAGGAGGCACGGGGTTTAAGGGGAAGGAGTGGGGACAGTCCCCCAAAGCTCCCTATTCAGTGTATGGGCAGTGTGCAAGGATCCTGTCACCTCTCCTTTCCTGTGGGGAAAGCACTGGCATAGTCCGCGAGTCCGCCTGAGCGCCAGAGTAAAAGGCCAAGCGATGCCTACACTGGGAGTTCATAGTGTGCATAGAGTGCCATCCTAGGCTACGCATGCTACTGTAGGTTTGTGGCTG
The DNA here is from genome assembly GCF_011764305.1 of Mustela putorius furo. Lineage (NCBI taxonomy): Eukaryota > Metazoa > Chordata > Mammalia > Carnivora > Mustelidae > Mustela > Mustela putorius. Next base: position 105,008 of record NW_025421881.1, on the reverse strand, counting down.
TGTCTGCTTACTTCGGCCTGGCAGTTTGACCCAGGACGGGAAGGTGGAGCCCGGGAAAGCAAGGCCCAAGAGGCACCAGCTCTCCTGCAGCTCTTCTTCCCTGACGCGACTGAAGTCTTGCTGAGGAAGCAGCAGCGAAGTGCTGTTCGCTCCAAGCCAAAGCCTATGCGAAAGCACAGCATTCGCTGAGAAATGTTCTGCGGGCTGCTGCTGCTTGCCTGAGCCCAGTCTCGCGGTGGGAGAAACCCGCATACAGCGAAAGCCTTTTTGCCTGGGCATCTCCCCTGGGAAAGCACAGCGTTTAATGGGAAGTCAGAGTTGGGTTTGGGGATGCTGCTGCTGCTTGCCTGAGCTAGTCTCCGCATCTTGGTGGAAGATACCCGCATGGAGCGAAATACCCTTTGCCCTAGCATCTCCTCTGCCTGAGAGAGAAGCCAAGTGTGGGGAAGGCACAGCACGCCGCCCCCAGAAAAGAGAAGGAGCCGTTGGCCTTGGGGTCGGGAAACGCTCAGGAAGCAGGATAGCCTGCCGTGGCACGAACAGCAGGCCGGTGGCAAGACAAGTGTCACCCGCTCCCTGTGTGGAGAGATGGAAGCCTGGCTGCTAAGGAGACATGAGGGGACGACTAGGGCAGGGTCGCGTGCTTCACTCTGAGGCAGAAGCCTGGGCAGAAGGCAGGCCTGTCCTGTGCCTCTGGTCCCAAGGGGACAGCATCTCCTTGGCCACCGGTCCCAAGGGCAGACTTGGCCTTGCCACCAGGTGCCATACCCGGAACTCGCAGAAACAACCCCATGGAGAAACGGGCAGTCAGATGCTGTCTTCCACCAAGATGTGGCAGCGATGTGGGTGGCAGGGCGTGTGCCGGGGAAGGAGTGGAGACGGTCCCCCACAGTTCCCCATCCCAGTGCACGGGTCGTGTGTAGAGATCCTGTTGCTACCTCTCCCCTGTGGTGAAGGTACTGACCTAGACCCCGAGTCAGCCTGAGCACCGGAGCAAAAGGCAAAGCCTTACCTACCCCAGGAGATGGTAATAGGTATAGAGTGCCATGCTAGGACACGCACGCGGCTGCAGGGTTGTGACTGAGTCTGCTTAGGTCGGCATAGCAAGGTGAACCCTGGACGTGAACTTGGAGACCAGGAAAGCAAGTCCCAAGAGGCACCAGCTCTCCCGCGGCTCTTCTTCCCTGCCGCGACAGAGCTAACACCCAAAGCCTTGCTGAGGAAGCAGCAGTGAAGTGCGGTTCGTGCCAAGCTGAAAACCTCTGCGAAAGCAAAGCTGTCGCTGGGAAATCAGAGTCGGTTCGGTGTGCTGCTGTTGCTGCTTGCCTTAGCCTACTATTCGTAGCAGGATGGGAGAAACCCGCATAGAGCGAAAGCCTTTTTGTATGGCATCCCCTCTGGGAAAGCACAGCATTCTTTGGGAAATCAGACTCGGGTCTGTGGGATGCTCCTGTTTGCCTGAGCTGGTCTCCACAGCACGGTGTAATAAACCCGCATGGAGTGAAATCCTCTTTGCCTGGGCATCCCCTCTGCCTGATAGAGAAGCCCGGTTGCGCCTGTGGAAAGAGCCTTAAGGAAAGGTACACGTCTTTCACTGCGCTCCCCAGGAGCATGTCTGTGGAAGGTGAAGCACGCTGCCCAGGGAGAAGAGCAGGAGCCGTTGGCCTTCTGGTCTGAAAACGGTTGCGAAGCAGGAGAACCGGCCCTGGCAGGCACAGCGTCGGTGGCAAATCAAGTGTCCTCCGCTCCCTGTGCAGAGAGACGGAAGCCTGGCTGCTAAGGAGACAGGAGGGGATGAGTAGGGCAGGGCGCGTGCTCCACACTTAGGATGGTGTCTGGGCAGAAAGCATGCCTGTCCTGAGCCTCTGGGCCCAAGGAGATAGCAGCTCCTTGGCCACCTGTCCCTGGGGCAGACATGCGCTAGGCACCAGGCGCCTACCCTGAAGTCGCAAAAACAGCTCCCTGAAATAACGGGGAGGCAGATGCCGTCTTCCTCCAGGATGTGGAACCTTGGAGGAGGCGCGGGGTTTTAGGGGAAGGAGTGGGGACAGTCCCCCAAAGCTCCCTATTCAGTGCACGGGCGGTGTGCAGGGATCCTGTCACCTCTCCTTTCCTGTGGGGAAAGCACTGGCCTAGTCCGCGAGTCCGCCTGAGCACCAGAATAAAAGCCCAAGTGATGTCTACACTGGGAGATGGTAGTGTGCATTGAGTGCCATCCTAGGCTATGCATGCTACTGTAGGGTTGTGGCTGTTTCTTCTTAGTTCGGCCTGGCAGGGTGAACCCAGGACACGAACATGGAGCCCGGGAAAGCAAGGCCCAAGAGGCACTAGCTCTCCCGCAGCTCCTCTTCCCTGTCGCGACTGAAGTCTTGCTGAGGAAGCAGCAGCGAAGTACTGTTCGCTCCAAGCCAAAGGCTATGTGAAAGCACTTCATTAGCTGAGAAATGTTCTGTGAGCTGCTGCTGCTTGCCTGAGCCTAGTCGCGTGGTGGGAGAAACCCGCATACAGCGAAAGCCTCTTTGCCTTGGCATCTCCCCTGGGAAAGCACAGCGTTCCTTCGGAAATCAGAGTTGGGTTTGGGGATGCTGCTGCTGCTTGCCTGAGCTAGTCTCCGCATCTCGGTGGAAGATACCCGCATGGAGTGAAATACCCTTTGCCCTAGCATCTCCTCTGCCTGAGAGAGAAGCCAAGTGTGGGGAAGGCACAGCACGCCGCCCACGGAGAAGAGAAGGAGCCGTTGGCCTTGGGGTTGTGAAATGCTCGGGAAGCAGGATAGCCTGCCGTGGCACGAACAACAGGCCGGTGGCAAGACAAGTGTCACCCGCTCCCTGTGCGGAGAGATGGAAGCCTGGTTGCTAAGGAGACATGATGGGACGACTAGGGCAGGGTTGCGTGCTCCACTCTGAGGAAGGAATCTGGGCAGAAGGCAGGCCTGTCCTGTGCCTCTGGTCCCAAGGGGACAGCATCTCCTTGGCCACCTGTCCCAAGGGCAGTCTTGGGCTTGCCACCAGGTGCCATACCCGGAACTCGCAGAAACAACCCCATGTCGAAACGGGTGCACTTTCTAAAAAGAGATCAGTGAACTTGGACTGGAGTTAGTAGACATGGAAGAAAATAAAATATTACAGAGAAGAATACTCTGTGGTCCACAACCTAAACGGGCTGCGATTCCCATCATTTGGGTCCCTGTAGCTTTACAAAAGTCAATTAATATTTGTATCTCCGATTAAAGTTGGTTCCCCTGTACTTTTTCAAACATCTCTTGTAAAGTATTGTTTCCCAGAAAGAAAGGGATTTTGCACATGTATCTGCCTTTGTCTCTGGTCATGATCTCAGTCAGGATCCTGGGATCGAGCTCCATATCGGGCTTCCTGCTCATTAGGGAGTATACTTCACAGTCTCTCTGCAGCTACCTCCCCCTGCCTCACTCATGCTCTCTCTCTCAAATAAATACAATCTTTAATTTTTTAATTAAAAATAACATAAATAAAATAAAATAAAAAGTCTGGTCTTACTGCCCCATTTAGCTCCTTTTTTTTGAGTTGTATTTAAAGCAGCATGAGAGAACATGATGCTCTCAAACTTTAAAAAAAAAGGAAAAAATTGAGTTTTGTTAGGTTTTAAGATCTTGTCTGCTAGACAAAAACGTTGGCTTTGTTAACATGTGAAAATTAACAAAAGAGAATGAGATAGAATTCTAATAATTTTTGTAGAAATTAAAAATTTCCTCCAACCCAATTACATACAGACCCATTAAGTAAATTCATTCCAATGTCCCAAACCATCCTTTTCTAATAGTAATGCATCTGTGTAAACAGGGTCAACCCAAGGAATAAATAAATATTATTATTTTTTTCCTGTCTCTTCCACAGTCACATCTGGGTATATTGGTAGCAAGCCAATTATCTATCTTATAAGACATGATATCATAAGGAGGGTATTCTGTCCATTTGGGACAACTGAAAATCATTGTAATTCTATCTTGGTGCAGTAACTTGAGATGGCACAGTGTGGGTTATGAATATATTTTATTTTTTTTACTGGGAAGAAGAGATTATAGAGATATTGGTTATCCAAGAGAGACTGACAGGTGTTGATAGTTGCCAGGTCAATATCCATCTACTTTTTCCTTTAATATCAGAAAGCACTGTGGGATTGACACAAGGAAACTTAAAACAACATCAAATATTTTATTGTCTCTTTTCTTTTTTTTTTTTGATTTTGTTAACTGTTTCCTTTGCTGTGCAAAAGCTTATGATCTTGATGAAATCCCAATAGTTCATTTTTGCCCTTGCTTCCCTTGCCTTTGGCGATGTTCCTAGGAAGATGTTGCTGCGGCTGAGGTCAAAGAGGTTGCTGCCCGTGTTCTCCTCAAGGATTTTGATGGATTCCTTTTGCACATTGAGGTCCTTCATCCATTTTGAGTCTATTTTCGTGTGTGGTGTAAGGAAATGGTCCAATTTCATTTTTCTGCATGTGGCTGTCCAATTTTCCCAGCACCATTTACTGAAGAGGCTGTCTTTTTTCCATTGGACATTCTTTCCTGCTTTGTTGAAGATTAGTTGACCATAGAGTTGAGAGTCTATTTCTGGGCTCTCTATTCTGTTCCATTGATCTATGGGTCTGTTTTTGTGCCGGTACCATGCTGTCTTGATGATGACAGCTTTGTAATAGAGCTTGAAGTCCGGGATTGTGATGCCACCAACGTTGGCTTTCTTTTTCAATATCCCTTTAGCTATTCGAGGTATTTTCTGGTTCCATATAAATTTTAGAATTATTTGTTCCATTTCTTTGAAAAAGATGGATGGTACTTTGATAGGAATTGCATTAAATGTGTAGATTGCTTTAGGTAGCATAGACATTTTCACAATATTTATTCTTCCAATCCAGGAGCATGGAACATTTTTCCATTTCTTTGTGTCTTCCTCAATTTCTTTCATGAGTACTTTATAGTTTTCTGAGTATAGATTCTGTGTCTCTTTGGTTAGGTTTATTCCTAGGTATCTTATGGTTTTGGGTGCAATTGTAAATGGGATTGACTCCTTAATTTCCCTTTCTTCTGTCTTGGTGTTGGTGTAGAGAAATGCAACTGATTTCTGTGCATTGATTTTATATCCTGACACTTTACTGAATTCCTGTATAAGTTCTAGCAGTTTTGGAGTGGAGTCTTTTGGGTTTTCCACATATAGTATCATATCATCTGCGAAGAGTGATAATTTGACTTCTTCTTTGCCGATTTGGATGCCTTTAATTTCCTTTTGTTGTCTGATTGCTGAGGCTAGGACCTCTAGTACTATGTTGAATAGCAGTGGTGATAATGGACATCCCTGCCGTGTTCCTGACCTTAGCGGAAAAGCTTTCAGTTTTTCTCCATTGAGAATGATATTTGCGGTGGGTTTTTCATAGATGGCTTTGATGATATTGAGGTATGTGCCCTCTATCCCTACACTTTGAAGAGTTTTGATCAGGAAGGGATGTTGTACTTTGTCAAATGCTTTTTCAGCATCTATTGAGAGTATCATATGGTTCTTGTTCTTTCTTTTATTGATGTGTTGTATCACATTGACTGATTTGCGGATGTTGAACCAACCTTGCAGCCCTGGAATAAATCCCACTTGGTCGTGGTGAATAATCTTTTTAATGTACTGTTGAATCCTATTGGCTAGTATTTTGTTGAGTATTTTCGCATCTGTGTTCATCAAGGATATTGGTCTATAGCTCTCTTTTTTGGTGGGATCCTTGTCTGGTTTTGGGATCAAGGTGATGCTGGCCTCATAAAATGAGTTTGGAAGTTTTCCCTCCATTTCTATTTTTTGGAACAGTTTCAGGAGAATAGGAATTAGTTCTTCTTTAAATGTTTGGTAGAATTCCCCTGGGAAGCCGTCTGGCCCTGGGCTTTTGTTTGTTTGGAGACTTTTAATGACTGTTTCAGTCTCCTTACTGCTTATGGGTCTGTTCAGGCTTTCTATTTCTTCCTGGTTCAGTTGTGGTCGTTTATATGTTTCTAGGAATGCATCCATTTCTTCCAGATTGTCAAATTTATTGCCGTAGAGTTGCTCATAGTATGTTCTTATAATAGTTTGTATTTCTTTGGTGTTAGTTGTGATCTCTCCTCTTTCATTCATGATTTTATTTATTTGGGTCATTTCTCTTTTCTTTTTGATAAGTCTGGCCAGGGGTTTATCAATTTTATTAATTCTTTCAAAGAACCAGCTCCTACTTTCGTTGATTTGTTCTATTGTTTTTTTGGTTTCTATTTCATTGATTTCTGCTGTGATCTTTTTGATTTCTCTTCTCCTGCTAGGCTTAGGGTTTCTTTCTTGTTCTTTCTCCAGCTCCTTTAGATGTAGGGTTAGATTGTGTACCTGAGACCTTTCTTGTTTCTTGAGAAAGGCTTGTAGCGCTATATATTTTCCTCTCAGGACTGCCTTTGTGTGTCCCACAGATTTTGAACCATTGTATTTTCATTATCATTTGTTTCCATGATTTTTTTCAATTCTTCTTTAATTTCCCGGTTGACCCATTCATTCTTTAGAAGGATGCTGTTTAGTCTCCATGTATTTTGGTTCTTTTCAAACTTCCTTTTGTGGTTGAGTTCTAGCTTTAGAGCATTGTGGTCTGAAAATATGCAGGGAATGATCCCAATCTTTTGATACCGGTTGAGTCCTGATTTAGGACTGAGGATGTGATCTATTCTGGAGAATGTTCCATGTGCACTAGAGAAGAATGTGTATTCTGTTGTTTTGGGATGAAATGTTCTGAATATATCTGTGATGTCCATCTGGTCCAGTGTGTCATTTAAGGCCTTTATTTCCTTGCTGATCTTTGCTTGGATGATCTGTCCATTTCAGTGAGGGGAGTGTTAAAGTCCCCTACTATTATTGTATTATTGTTGATGTGTTTCTTTGATTTTGTTATTAATTGGTTTATATAGTTGGCTGCTCCCACGTTGGGGGCATAGATATTTAAAATTGTTAAATCTTCTTGTTGGACAGACCCTTTGAGTATGATATAGTGTCCTTCCTCATCTCTTATTTTAGTCTTTGGCTTAAAATCTAATTGATCTGATATAAGGATTGCCACTCCTGCTTTCTTCTGATGTCCATTAGCATGGTAAATTCTTTTCCACCCCCTCACTTTAAATCTGGAGGTGTCTTCGGGCTTAAAATGAGTTTCTTGGAGGCAACATATAGATGGGTTTTGTTTTTTTATCCATTCTGATAGCCTGTGTCTTTTGACAGGGGCATTTAGCCCATTCACATTCAGGGTAACTATTGAGAGATATGAATTTAGTGCCATTGTATTGCCTGTAAGGTGACTGTTACTGTATATGGTCTCTGTTCCTTTCTGATCTACCACTTGTAGGCTCTCTCTTTGCTTAGAGGACCCCTTTCAAGATTTCCTGTAGAACTGGTTTGGTGTTTGCAAATTCTTTCAGTTGTTGTTTGTCCTGAAAGCTTTTAATCTCTCCTTCTATTTTCAATGATAGCCTAGCTGGATATAGTATTCTGGGCTGCATGTTTTTCTCATTTAGTGCTCTGAAAATATCATGCCAGCTCTTTCTGGCCTGCCAAGTCTCTGTGGATAAGTCAGCTGCCAATCTAATATTTTTACCATTTTATGTTACAGACTTCTTTTCCCGGGCTACTTTCAGGATTTTCTCTTTGTCACTGAGACTTGTAAATTTTACTATTAGGTGACGGGATGTGGGCCTATTCTTATTGATTTTGAGGGGCGTTCTCTGAACCTCCTGAATTTTGATGCTCGTTCCCTTTGCCATATTGGGGAACTTCTCCCCAATAATTCTCTCTAGTATACCTTCTGCTCCCCTCTCTCTTTCTTCTTCTTCTGGAATCCCAATTATTCTAATGTTGTTTCGTCTTATGGTGTCACTTATCTCTCGAATTCTCCCCTCGTGGTCCAGTATCTGTTTGTCCCTCTTTTGCTCAGCTTCTTTATTCTCTGTCATTTGGTCTTCTATATCACTAATTCTTTCTTCTGCCTCATTTGTCCTAGCAGTGAGAGCCTCCATTTTTGATTGCACCTCATTAATAGCTTTTTTGATTTCAACTTGGTTAGATTTTAGTTCTTTTATTTCTCCAGAAAGGGGTTTTATATCTCTCGAGAGGGTTTCTCTCATATCTTCCATGTCTTTTTCGAGCCCGGCTAGAACCTTGAGAATTGTCATTCTGAACTCTAGATCTGACATATTACCAATGTCTGTATTGATTAGGTCCCTAGCCTTCGGTACTGCCTCTTGTTCTTTTTTTTGCGTTGAATTTTTCCGTCTTGTCATTTTGTGCAGAGAAGAGTATATGAAGGGGCAAGTAAAATACTAAAAGGGTGGCAACAACCCCAGGAAAATATGCTTTATCCAAATTAGTAGAGATCCCAAATCGTGAGGGGGGAGAAAGGGGATAAAAAGAGGTTCAAAAAGGAAGAAAGAAAAATAAAAGTGAAAAGAAAGAAAAAAAAAAGAAAAGAATTAAAAAAAAAAGAAAACACCTAAGAAAAATATAAAAAAGAAAAAATATATGTATTAGATAAACTAGTAAAAAAATCATTAAAAAAGAAAAAGGTAACAGTTAAAAAAAAATTTACCCGAAGGTGAGAAAAAAAACCAAAAAATGAAAAAGAAAAAAATTAAATTAACCGCAAGACTAAAAAACAATCACAGGGAAAAGCCATGAGTTCCGTGCTTTGCTTTCTCCTCCTCTAGAATTCTGCTGCTCTCCTTGGTATTGAAACCGCACTCTTTGGTAGGTGAACTTGGTCTCGGCTGGATTTCTTGTTGATCTTCTGGGGGAGGGGCCTGTTGTAGTGATTCTCAAGTGTCTTTGCCCCAGGCGGAATTGCACCGCCCTTACCCGGGGCCGGGGTGAGTAATCCGCTTGGGTTTGCTTTTAGGAGCTTTTGTTCCCTGAGCGCTTTCTGTAGAGTTCTGGAGGACAGGAATACAAATGGCGGCCTCCTGGTCTCCGGCCTGGAGGAGCCGAGAGCCCAGGGCCTCACTCCTCAGTGCGTGCTCAGAGAACCGCGCCCAGTTACTCCCGTTGCCTGACCTCTGGCCGCGCTCCGAGCTCACCGAGCCTGCGACCGGTTCAAGGTCACCCCGAGCTGCGAGCTTACTGTCGGCTCTGTCTCTGTAGCCGGCTTTCCTGTTCCAATACCCGCAAGCTCTGTGGTATTTATTTATGTGGGAGCAGCCAACTATATAAACCAATTAATAACAAAATCAAAGAAACACATCAACAATAATACTTTTCTTTTTTTTAAAGATTTTATTTATTTATTTGACAGACAGATATCATAACTAGGCAGAGAGGCAGGCAGAGAGAGAGAGAGAGAGAGAGAGAAGCAGGCTTCCTGCGGAGCAGAGAGCCCGATGCAGGGCTCCATCCCAGGACCCTGAGATCATGACCCGAGCCAAAGGCAGCAGCCCAAACCACTGAGCCACCCAGGAGCCCCAATGTTTTACTTTTCAATATACTACTTAGAATATAAAACCTATTCCATTTTGTAAGAAGTTTACCGTTTAAAAAATGGTAATTTTCTCATTGTGTCTTCCCCTCTCATTGCTTTATTTTGAATAAAAAATTTCACAATAAACATAATGGCTGCTTTCCTTCTGATGGTCCCTCTGTTGGTCATATTGTATATGAGCCATGACAATTAGTTTTACAAAATTTATTGATGTTTGTTGATATGTTTTATCATAACTAATTTTCCCTCCCTTATCTAGATTCCCCAGCTTTCAGACAGGTGGATACTTCAATAAACCATACCCAAGGGATGTATCAAGTACTTCTTAGACATTCTCTCAGATCCTTGAGGTCTCATTTTCCCTAGGGATTTGCAATAGGTTCTGACAGAGGCACCACTGTGACAACTGATGTCCATGGTCTATCTCCTTCTAAGCTCAAGAGGTCACTGGCTTACAAGTTTATCTATACAATTAATGCATTCCAGCAAGTTCTTTTTTTTTTTTTTTTACTATTAACATACTTATTTTAACGTTTATATGAAGAGGCAAAGACTCACAATCGTCAACATAGTGTTGAAGGAGAACAAAGACTGAGGACTGACTTCAAAGTTTACCATAACGATGGGGTGCCTGGGTGGCTCAGTGGGTTAAGCCTCTGCCTTCGGCTCAGGTCATGATCCCAGGGGCCTGGGATCGAGTCCCACACTGGGCTCTCTGCTCAGCAGGGATCCTGCTTCTCCTCATCTCTCTCTCTGTCTGTCTCTCTGCCTATTTGTGATCTCTCTCTCTGTCAAATAAATAAATAAAATCTTTAAAGAAAAGTATACCATAACGATAAATGTAAGCAAGATATTGTAATACCACAGAAAGACTACATTAAAGGAACGGAATATATAATATCAATTATATTTTATATTTAATATAAAAGCAAAAGCAATACAAGAGAGCAAAATACAATCTTTTAAACAAATGGTTCTGGAGTAATGGTGAAGCTAAATGTAAAAATATAAAATAAAAATAAAATAAAATAATAAAATAAAATAAATCCAAGCAGATATCATACACTCTTCACAAAAATTAACTCTGATTGGATTATAAACCTAAACGTGAAACATGTAGAAGGTAATATAGAAGAAAATTTAAATGACCTTGGTTTTGGAAATAACTTTAGCTACAAAAGCACAAGCACTGAATTTAAAAATGTCTACTCTGTGAAACACAATGCCAAGAGAATGAAAAGGCAAAGCACAGACTATGAGAAAAAATTTGCATAATACACATCTGGCAAAGGACTGTTAATCAAAACTACACAAAGACCCCTTAAATCTCAACAATGGGGGAAAAACCTGATTAAAAATGAGCCAAAGACTTTAGCCAATACCTCACAAAAGAAAATATTACAGATGGCAAATAAGCATATAAAAAGATTCTTCACGTCATATGTCATCAGGAAAATGCAAATTAAAACAAAAAAGAGACACAAGTGCATACCCAGAATCCAGAACACTGACAACAGAACACGAAATGTTGGTGAGGATGTGGAGCAACAGGAATGTTCTTCCATGTCTATTGAGAATAAAGAATGGAAAACAACTTGGCAGTTTCTTAAAAAGCTAAACATATTCTTGCCAGATGATTCAGCAGTAGCAGTTCCTGGTATCTATCCAAAGAAGATGAAATCTATACCCACAAAGATGTCTATAGTAGTTTTATTCATAACTGACAAAAGCTTGGAAGCAACCAAGATATCCTTCCATAGGTGAAAGGTCAAATAAAGTGTAGTACATGCAAACAATGGAATATTACTTAATGCTAGAGAAATGAATTACCACACCATGAAAAGGTATGGATATAAATATTTAATAAATATTTGATTTTAGGCTTCCACCTGTCTATCAATAGTATTAGTATATTTTAACAGTGAATGCTCAGCATTCACGAATTTACCTAATAAAATGTTTGGGGATCAATATTTTAAATACTTCAACCTCTATGATTATATTCCTAATAATTTTGAATTGGGGTAAATAAACCTTAATTTTTTGTAACTTGTTTCTTATTGCAAAAGAGCTCAATGAAATTTTAGAAAATAAAAATTTACAAAAAAAAAGTTCAGTTTACTATTGCCAAATTTAAAACTTTACCTTATATTCAAATACATATATTTTTCTAAATTGATTTATATGCTACTAAAACCAAAAACTTTTAGTTATATTAGATTTCTTATCATGCAATCAATGCCAGAAAGCCATCTGGCGATGACTTTTCTTAAATAGAGTTAAGATGGGTGTTATTACAATGCAAGATGGAAACAAAGATAGTATAACAATTGAGTGTTACATAACTTTTCTGTTTTGATCAAGTTACTAATCTACAAAAGGCTTTTATCGGTGACAGACTTGGGAATTTAACAAAACTTTTAAACTAGCATGTGCGACTCATTCCTAGAAAACAACACAATCAATAACACTTTATTTAGATGAAATCATGACTATTTCTCCATTTGAATAAAAAAGGTAGCAACCCCAATAAGTTTATTGAACATGAAAAGTTGAAATGCTATAATGCTCCTAAGGAATTAAATGATCCAGTCATGAATTACAAAAAAAGGATATAAATTACCAAAGTGTTTGTATAATTGGAATGTAAAACTGCCCATTATTGTTCAATAGTGTCGGCTTGTACAAGAACTCTATAAAAGAACTCCACTTCTAAACCGTGGAAAATATGTTCCCTTTCCCCCTATATACAACTATTAAGCCATTCATTTAGCTTTTAAAATATCCACTTAATACAGGCTTTTTACTCATTTGAACAGGCAGCAGGGCTCTATTCTTATTGCTTACATCTGAAGGATAGACTTCTAGCGTAAGAGGTAAAGCCCATAAAGGAGCCCAATAATAACAACAAAATACAGTTTAGTGAGCCCTTACAATCTGCCAGCTACCTTTCTGAGAATACTTCAATTAATAAAACATATAAAATACCTGACCACAAAGAGCTTACATTCTTTTGAAATATAATATTGAAATAAACCAATAATAGAGGGGCACCTCGGTGGCTCAGTCCATTGAGTGACTGCCTTTGGCTTGGGTCATGATCTCAGGGTCCTGGGATGTAACTCCCCAGCAGGCTTTCTAGGCAGTGGGGTGTTTTCTTCTTCCTCTGCGCCCCCTCCCAACTCTCTCTCTCTCTGTCTTCAATAAGAAAATAAACCAGTAATAGAATAATGATTGATGGTTGATGGTGATAAGTGTTACAAAGAAATACAAGAAAGGTAAAAGCCATTGGAGAATTCTGGGAGGAAAGTTAATTTTATTTTGTGTTGGGTGGTTATATCTCATTTATGAGATGTTATTTGCACAAAGACCCAGGAAGTGAAGAAGGGTGTTATACACATATTAAAGGAAAAGATTGCACTAGGCAGAGAAAGTAAGTATATAGACTTTGTGTGAACAGCTGGTCTGTTACTCTTGAGGAAAAGCAAGGAGGCCAATGAGGAGTTCATAGTGGTGGAGAGAGGAAGAACGTATTGATGCATGACCTTCTAGTACATTGAAACGCCTTCAGTTTTTATTTAATATGAAAGGGGAAGATACCAAAAGACTTTAGACAGCAGAATAAAATCATCTAACTTGATTTTTAGGTTAAGTTCCTGTACCAAAATAAATTGCAGGGAGAAAGGAGTGCAGTATGTGTGGAAGTGGGGTTATCAATCAAGTCAATAATTCAGGAACATATGATGGGGTTTTTAGCATGCTGGGTGGTAATAGAAGTGGTGAGGTATGGTTTTTATTTTGTATATATTTGGATGGTGAATATTCTGGTGAACAGGATGGAGTATGTGCAGGACAGACAATATATACATTTATTTTACCTGCACAAACAGAAGGGTGGAGTCTTCATTCCCTGATATGGAGAGAACTCTGAGTTCAAATGTTCTTTCTGATTAAATGGCATAGTGATGATGAGGATTTAGTCAGACAGTGAAAGAGAGCAGTAAGCATAGTGTTAAGAGGTAAGACATTATAATACATTTGAACATCAAAAAACTTCATGTTGGATCATCTGTTTATGTGAGTAAATAAATAAATAAAGCTTCCTGGGGTTCTGATAGAGGTAAAGAAGACAACTATATGATCCAAAGGGGCACGTGCACCAAATGTATATAGCAGCAATATCCACAATAGCCAAACTATGGAAAGAACCTAGATGTCCATCAACAAATGTATGATATATATATATATATATATATATATATATATATATATATATAAATCAGATGCTATGGTTTTCTGCAAAGACTGTGTAATCAGGCATATTTTATTAAAGTAACCAAGTAAAATGATGGTCGAGAATCTATATATATATATATATGATGGAATACTAAGCAGCCATCAAAAGAAATGAAATCTTGCCATTTGCGATGACATGGATGGAACTAGAGGGTATTATGCTTAGCAAAATAAGTCAACCAGAGAAAGACACTATCATATGATCTCCCTGATATGAGGAAATGGAGGTGCAATATGGGGGACAGGAAAAGAGTAAATGAAACAAGATGGGATCGGGAGGGAGACAAACCATAAGAGACTCTTAATCTCACAAAACAAACTGAGAGTTGCCGGGGGGGTGGGGTGGGTAGGGAGAGGGTGGTGGGGTTATGAACATTGGGGAGGGTATGTGCTGTGGTGAGTGCTGTGAAGTGTGTAAACCTGGCGATTCACAGACATGTACCCCTGGGGCTAATAATAAATTATATGTTAATTAAAAAAAAAGAAGAAGAAGAAGACTACTATAAATCAGATGCTATGGTTTTCTGCAAAGAGTGTGTAATCAGGCATATTTTATTAAAGTAACCAAGTAAAATGATGGTCGAAAATTGGAATAACAGAAAACATAAAAATCAGAGATTTTAAAAAGAGATATGGGACAGTGTAGAGAATATAGTCAATGATATTATAATAGTGTTATATGGTGACAGATAGTGTCTATATTTGTAGTGATCATAGAATAATGTATGGAGATATTGAAAACCTGAAACCAATGTAACACTGAATATCAACTATACTCTAATAAAAGAATAGTAAAAATAAAACATTTTAATTTAAAAAGATAAAAAGAGGGACAAGAATTGGAAAAGTGAATTTCAAAAAGAGTAAAGATGAGGCTAAGACATACTGTGAACCTTGAGGAAAACACCATTTTGAAAATTCTTCCCATTTTGAGAAAACTCAAATGAATCAATACCATAAAAGAACCCATTTTAACTGAGAGATGTAATGAATGCTCAAGAAATAATTTTATGACAGGATAATTCTTCCCTATGAAACAGCATAGAGAAACCAGGGGAAACACCTGGAAGCAAAATAAACTATACTGAAAATAAGAATTAGGAAAAAGATAAATGATGAAAGATAAGAAAATTAGACCTGCGACAGAGACCTACTGAAGAGAATTTTTAGCTTGTGGTTTAATGTTTTCGAGGATAATCTAGAGTTCATAACTGCCTTGAGACAGGCTGGTTGTAGGCAGTTTAGGCAGACCCCTAAGACAGGCCTATTTTGGGCAGGTGGTGTTGGAGGAGGCCATTGGGCTGGACAAAGACAAATCCAACCATTTGACCAAAGTGTCTGTGAAGATGTTGAAGTCAGATGCAACAGAGAAAGACCTGTCACACCTAATCTCAGAAATGGAGATGATGAAGATGATTGGACAGCACAAGGGCACCATAAGCCTGCTGGGTCCTGCACACAGGACGGTCCTTTGTACATTATCATGGAATATGCTTCCAAAGACAACATAGAGGAGTACCTGCAGGCCCAGAGGCCTCCTGACCTGGAGTACTGTTACAATATCAGCCACAATGCAGCAGAGAAACTCTCCTCCAAGGACCTGGTATCCTGTGCCTATCAGGTAGCCTGAGGCATGGAGTACCTTGCCTCCAAGAAGTGCATACACCGAGACCTGGCCACCAGGGAAGTGCTGGTGACAAAGGACAGCATGATGAAGATCTCAGACTTCAGCCTTGCCAGAGATATCACCACATCAGTTACTATAAAAAGACAACCAACAGTGGACTTCCTGTGAAGTGGATGGTCCCTAAGGCCATGTTTGACCAGATCTACATCCACCAGAGTGACTTCTGGTCTTTTGGGGTGATCCTGTGCAAAATCTTCACTCTGGAATCCTCCCATATCCTGGAGTGCCTGTGGAGGTGGTTTTCAAGCTGCTGAAGGAGTCATTTGATGGATAAGACAATAAGTGCACCAGAGAGTTATACACAATAATGAGGGGTGGCTGGCATGTGGTACCTTCAAGCTCCTGGTAGAAGACCTGGATCATACTGTGGCCTTGACCTCCAAACAGGAGTACCTGGACCTGTCCTTGGCCCTGGAACAGTACTCTCTATGCTTTCCCAACACCCAAAGCTCCACCTGCTCCTCAGAGAAGAATTCCACCTTCTCTCATGTGCCGTTGCCCAGGGAGGCCTATCTGCCCTGACACCCAGCCCAGCTTGCCAATGGTGGACTCAAATGACTAGTATCCCTCTTACTCCTGTCCAGATTCCATCATAAGCTGCAACCCTTACCCCCCACCCTCCCTGCAAGACTCACTGCCTTCTCCTTTGTCCCTTTCCTACTGGCAGGAGCCAGCTGCCTACCTGAGGCCTTCACCCCTTGAAGTTCACCTCTCTTCCCCTTCCTCTTCCTCCTCCTTACAACCTGCTCATGAAAGAAAGGCACAGAGAGGCAGGTACTTGCTCGTGGCTACTTCCTTCCCTCCCATATGTTGGACCAAGACCCCTCTCTGGCATCTGGTACTGCCTGGACATCGAGGGAGTGGGAGATGAGGCATGCCAGTGAAAGCTGTCGGAGCTTTCCTGTTTTGGTTTTGTCTGCTTAGCATTACATGTGAGACTGAGTTCTGGTGGCAGGGACCTAGTCCTTGGGGCTATAGCTCTAGCGAGGGGAGGTCACTGCTCTGGGCTTTGGCTAAGAGCAACCCCTGCTCCAGAGATATGGTGCCAAGGGCTTATTAATTTTGATAATAATTTTCTTTGCTGACCAAATGCCTGGTATCAAAAGATGGGAAAGCAAAGACTGGAAGCAGTGTTGTGACCATGGGGTCCAGCCCCAAACTATGAAGAAAACACAAAGTGTATAAATCTGAGTAAGTATATATTTACACACCTTTTTAAATAGGTTGTTATCAAAGATTTAATCAATGGGTAATATGCTCCTCGTGGCTGGGAAGCATCAGTTGCCATATATTAAAAACAAAGAAAAGAGGTGTCTGGGTGGCTTCCTCCATAAGTGTCCCTTCTTTTCAGGTCATGATCCCAGGGTCCTGGGATGGAGCCCCACATCAGGCTCTCTGCTCAGTGGGAAACCTGCTTCTCCTTTTCCCTCTGCCCTGCTTATAGTTCCTCTTCCTGTCTCTCTGTCGGTCAAATAAATAATATATTAAAAAAACAGTCAAAATGTTTTTAAAAGGTCTTTTTTTTTAAAATTTTCTAGGGGTGCCTGGATGACTCAGTTGTTTAAGCAGATGTTTGCCTTTGGCTGAGGTCATGATTCCAGTGTACAGGGATCCAGCCCTGCATGGGACTACTTGCACCCCAAGGAGCTTGCTTCTTCCTCTCCCTCTGCACGTGATTTACCCCGCTTTACCTCTCTCTTTCGCTGTCAATAAACAAAATAAAATCTTTTACTAAATACATAAATAAATAAATAAAATTCTAAACCTACTTTCAGTTTAGGTCCCTTAACAAAAATTGCTACTGATTCATTAAAAAAAAAAGAAAAGATAATTTAGAAAGATGCTTCCAGATCCAAAAAGCTGTTTATTTTTTTTCAGGATTAAATATAGAAGTGCTTTAAAAAGTAAAAGAAAAAATATGCTATATTAACAGTAATCACACTATAACTTTGGTGGTTATATCAAGATAATGAAAAGTGATTTTAAAGCAAATTTCATTATCAGACATAAAGATCAAGTCAAAATTACAGAAGAGTAAAAGGATGAATTCATCAGGGAGTATAATAATTCTTGACTTTTAATACCTAATAACAGATTTGGGGATATATAGGGAAAAACTAAGAACAAAAATCATAACTTCTACCTTAGAAGAGAAATGGAAAAAAATTGCAACACCTTTATTTTAAGATTATATAGACAAATGGTCATCAAATTGGTAAGATATGTAAGACTTGAACAAAATTATCAACTAACTAGATATGCTTGATATTACAGAACACTCCCAACAGCTGCAGAGGACATATATCTTAAGCCATTATTTTTTTGCAAAGGTCAACATTGATAATGTTCTAGTCATACCTCCGTGTACCAGGAAAGTATTAGCATATTTCTTGAAAGACACAGCTATCAAAGCTCCATTGAGAAAGCATAAAGATGTAGAAGGGATTTGCAAATTATATATCAGATAATGGACATCTCCTCTGATTATTAAAAAATGAATAAAAATAAAAAACCTTACTAATAACCAAACAGAGTATCCAATTTTACATGTGAAGAAAATTATTGAAGAGACATGTCACCCAAAGGATATAAGCACATGACAAATTTCTCAATATTTAGACATTAAAGAAATACAAATTAAAATCATAATGAGACATGCTTACATATCTATTAGAATGGCTAAAATTATAAAGGCTAATTGTACTTCGTCTGAGCTAGATTGAGAAGCAACAAAAAATCTAAACTGTTGTTGACATATATCATGATACCACCACTTTGGAAAATAGTTTGAATTTTTTTTTAAATGCAAAATATGTTGCAGTTACACAAATAGCCATTTTAATTCTAGGCATTTAACCAAGAGAAACAAACACTATGTTCATGCAAGGACTTGTTTATGAATTACATAGCAGCTTTATTTTTAAGAATTGAAAACAGTGGAAATGTTCATCAATGTCCATCAATAGATCAAAGACAAATTATGATCTATTCATTAAAGAGATTACTATTCAACATCAAAATGAACTATTTACAATTGGAGATTCTCAAAGTAATGGTGCTGAGAAAAGAAATGCCAGGCAATGAATAGTATATACTGCGTGATTCCATGACTATAAAAAAATCTAGAAAATACAAATTTATATATAGTCACAGTCATCTAATATATTGGTGTGATTTTAGTGCCTTCTTCTGTGCTCCCATAGCTTCCTACACTTGAATCTCCGAGCATTTGTTACACCATATGAAAATATGAACTCTTTTTCTTTATTCTGTCTTACAAGAAAAAGAATCCTTGAAATTTTATGGAAATTTGAACTCTCAGTTATTAGCAGAAATTCTATCATACAGTAAATTTCCAAATATAAAAGCCAGAGTTTTACAATAACTTCTAAGCTTTTACATGATCTAGCCACTCATTTAACCTCTGTGACCTCTTTCCCTGCTACTCTTCAGTCCCTCACAGTGGCCTCCTTGCTATTCCTCAGATATGCCAGGCACGATCCAACCTTATGGCCTTCAAGATAGCCAATTCCTTTGTCTGGAGTGACCTTATTGCTGATAGTTCTGGGCAAATTCATCACCTTTCCATACCTTTGTTCAATTGTCAGCTTCATTGTAACTCCCCTGATCTTCCTATTAAAATTCTTAACTCCCCATCCCCTGCCTAGCAACCTTGATTTTTCTCACCCTGATCTAATTTTTCTTTTTCCCCATTGTACTCATCATTTTTGAATGCACTATGCAATTTTTATTAAGGTTTATATCTTTTAATTGTCTCACCCATTAAAATAAAAGTTCTAGAAAGCCAAATATTTCATTTACCAGTGTAGTCTGAAGTAATATCTGCCATATAATAGGTTCAGTAAACAATTGGTAAATTTCAGAATAAATTAATGTTGAGAGTATACTGAATTTCATAATCATTTCAATATTTTTTTCCAAAAAATAAACTATGTAAAACATACCTTAAATTTAATTTCAAAATATTTTATAGCATATAATGGACAATATACATAATCCTTAAAGAAACAATCATATAAATAACCATTTCATACATACTTAAAAATAACTAGATCCTCTCTGAATGCTCTAAAATAACCCTTCAAAGGAAATACATATTTAAAATAACAGATTTTTTGGCAAATAATTTAATAAAATAAAAGTTTCATTCATCTATGTAGATCATAATAAATGTTTTTAATAAGCATGAAATTATAACTCTGAAGTGTGCTAAAATGAAACCACCTGCTAAGGGTGAGAGAACAAAAATAAACATCATTTTTCCAAATAAGAGGAATTTATTACCTTTGAATCAAAGCATGTGGATTTGTTCAAACTGGCAATAAAGGAATATGGAAACACAAATCATAGAAAGTCATATTTTAGATTTCTAAAAGACTTCAAAGTGAAGAGTATACGTTTTTTAAATGCTATATAATGCTACATAATGACAAGATGACAGGTTGTGACAAATAGCATTTTAAAAGCTCTACTCATAATGGAACAGAAGGTGTCATTTCCCTATAATTTTATAAATGTCATTAATTTACTGTGTCTGGATACAACATATTACCAAACAGATGTTCATCAAAGACTAAATCATTTTTAATGGAACATAATATTTTGATCCTACATCTATCAATCATTTTTTCGACCTAACATTTATAGTCTCGCTAAACAATTTAGCAGTTGTCAACAAAATTAAAAAAAAAATAGGATAAAAAGTCGTGTTTGGTAAAGTAGATTTTCTTTGAAATTTGCGTTTAAATGAAAATATTTGCTGATATTTTTAAAACTTTAAATGTAATTTTATATTTATCTGACCTATCAGATGATATAAAATTTTTGGAGAAAATATGACTTATTTTTTTGATCTGGGTTGAAGGTATTAATAAAGAGCAACTGTTTGTATTATTTGTATTGTGATATCTTAGTTAATAAACATGAATAACTGGTATAAAATATGTTTTTTTAAAAATTTTTTTTATTTACTTGACAGAGATCACAGGAAGGCAGAGAGGCAGGCAGAGAGAGAGGAATGGAAGCAGGCTCCCTGCTGAGAAGAGAGCCCACTGTGGGACTCAATCCCAGGAACCTGGAATCATAACCTGAGCCGAAGGCAGAGATTTTAACCCACTGAGCCACCCAGGCACCCTAAAATATGTTCTTTTTTTATATAGAATTATAGTTCTTGCCAAAATATGAACTAGCTGGAACTGAATGCCTCCTTCAAATCAGCTCTGGAGAAATTATGCAAGTGTAATATAGAACTATTTCGGATATGTACCAAAAACAAAGAAATGATGATAAATTCCTTAAAAGACTGAAAGTTGCTCTTGACTGGTATGTTTCAAGCTCTATTCCTGGTTTGAGGACAGTTTTTTTTTTTTATTCTTTTTTTTTTTTTTTATAAACATATATTTTTATCCCCAGGGGTACAGGTCTGTGAATCACCAGGTTTACACACTTCACAGCACTCACCAAATCACATACCCTCCCCAATGTCCATAATCCCACCCCCTTCTCCCAAACCCCCTCCCCCCGGCAACCCTCAGTTTGTTTTGTGAGATTAAGAGTCACTTATGGTTTGTCTCCCTCCCAATCCCATCTTGTTTCATTTATTCTTCTTCTACCCACTTAAGCCTCCATGTTGTATTACCACTTCCTCATATCAGGGAGATCATATGATAGTTGTCTTTCTCTGCTTGACTTATTTCGCTAAGCATGATACGCTCTAATTCCATCCACGTTGTTGCAAATGGCAAGATTTCATTTCTTTTGATGGCTGCATAGTATTCCATTGTGTATATATATACCACATCTTCTTGATCCATTCATCTGTTGATGGACATCTAGGTTCTTTCCATAGTTTGGCTATTGTGGACATTGCTGCTATAAACATTCGGGTGCATGTGTGCCCCTTTGGATCACTACATTTGTATCTTTAGGGTAAATACCCAATAGTGCAATTGCTGGGTCATAGGGCAGTTCTATTTTCAACATTTTGAGGAACCTCCATGCTGTTTTCCAGAGTGGCTGCACCAGCTTGCATTCCCACCAACAGTGTAGGAGGGTTCCCCTTTCTCCGCATCCTCGCCAGCATCTGTCATTTCCTGACTTGTTGATTTTAGCCATTCTGACTGGTGTGAGGTGATATCTCATTGTGGTTTTGAGGACAGTTTTTAACAGGCCTGTCACTGTAGAAATCAGCTGGATATTTAGAGGCTATCAGAACTGTGCAAAAACCTTGAAGGGGTAAAGACTTGAAAATTCTTTAGAAAAAAATTTAGAGAGATTAGAGAGATTAGCTCCCTAAGGCATTATTCATCCACACATTTTCCTCCAAACAATTAAGACTGATGGATGAGGGGCACCTGAGGGGCTCTCTCATCACGTGGGTGGTGGGTTAAGCCTCTGCCTTCATCTCAAGTCATGGTCTTTGGGTCCTGGGGTCCAGCCCCACATCGGGCTCTGCTCAAAAGGAAGCCTGCTTCCCTCCCTCCTTGCTTGCCTCTCTGCTTACTTGTGATCTCTCTCTCTCTCTCTCTCTCTGTGTCCAATAAATAAATAAAATCTTTAAAAAAAGGCTGATGGATGCTAAATTATGAAAACTGCTCCCTCCAAATGATGCTTCTTCATAAGGATTTAAGAATTTAAAATTGTAAGAATTTAAAATTGAAACTTGATCGTAGGATTTATATTACAGAATAACATCAAGTGCAGACAGTTATTATTAGATCTGAAGTATTTGTGATTCTGAATTCTTGGCCTCATTAGTAAATTTATTTTTAAATTCTCCCATGGAGTGGTGATTGGCCTTCAGTCTTTCATTCATGTACATCATTGGGTCAAATGAGATGTGTGTGCCCAGAACTATATATAATCTTCTTTGTAATTCACTGGAGATGGCATTTCTGAGTTTTGTTCAATTGAATTTGGACAGATGTTTTAATAGTCACTTCTAGAGTTGGCCCTGGAGAATATCTTCATTTTTTTTTCTCTTCCCTATTCTCTGAAAAACCCTGACTAATTCACATTATCACAGTGATATCACAATTCAAGTTTTTCCAAACACTATAGCTGCAAAATAGAAGGAAGCTACTCAGAATGTAATGCTATTGTGAATGATTGAGAAAGAAAACATTAGTATAATTAAGCTACCAGGTTTCAATGTATTTTATTGTTGCTTAGAAAATCCTAGCATACCCAGACTTTACAGAGATTTGAGGATCCTAAGAGGAGCTGAACTCATGGACCAAAATAACTATGCACATAAAAAGTACAATTACTTACCTAAAAAAGATGATGTGGTTAACTTTATATGGCAATCCAAGTGTTATTGGAACAGGAATTTAAAAAATAGCTTAGGGGCGCCTAGGTGGCTCAGTGGATTAAGCCACTGCCTTCACCTCAGGTCATGATCTCAGGGTCCTGGGATCAAATCCTGCATCAGGCTCTTTGCTCAGCAGAGAGTCTGCTTCTCTCTCTCTCTCTCTCTCTCTCTCTCTCTGCCTGCCCTCCGACTACTTGTGATCTCTCTCTGTCAAATAAATAAATAAATAAAATATTTTAAAAAAGAGAATGACTGTACTTTTAAAAAATAGCTTAAAAGGGGCACCTGGGTGGCTCAGTGGGTTAAGCCGCTGCCTTCGGTTCAAGTCATGATCTCAGGGTCCTGGGATCAAGCCCCACATCAGGCTTTCTGCTCAGCAGGTAGCCTGCTTCCCTTCCTCTCTCTCTGCCCGCCTCTCTGCCTACTTGTGATTTCTCACTGTCAAATATATAAATAAAATATTTTAAAAAATAGCTTAAAAGTATATGATAAAATAATGATATACATATACAAAGAAAAGAAAGATACTATACTGTGAATATAAATTAAGTGAAAATTGTTGAAATAAAGAATACAATAAATGGAGACTAAGATGAATATAGCTGTAAAATGAATAAGTGAGTTGGGAAAAACAAACAAACAAACAAATTAATGACTTCTGCCCAAATGCAGCAGAAGAGAAAAAAAAATAAAGAAAATATTTAAATAAGTACTGAGATAAATTTTGGAGAATTAAAGAAAGATAAAAGATACCAGACTTAAAATGATGCCAAACATGAGAAATCAGAAACAAAACAAAACAAAGACCACACACACATAAAACCACTCATATAGGGCGCCTGGGTGGCTTAGTGGGTTAAGCTGCTGCCTTCGGCTCAGGTCATGATCTCAGGGTCCTGGGATCCAGTCCCGCATGGGGCTCTCTGCTCGGCGGGGAGCCTGCTTCCTCCTCTCTCTCTCTCTGCCTGCCTCTCCAACTACTTGTGATTTCTCTCTGTCAAATAAATAATTAAAATCTTTAAAAAAGGGGGAGGAGTCAAGATGGCGGAGAAGTAGGAAGCTGAGACTGCTTCAGCTAGCCGGAGATCAGCTAGATACCTTATCTAAAGATTGCAAACACCTGAAAATCCATCGGCAGATCGAAGAGAAGAAAAACAGCAATTCTGGAAACAGAAAAACAACCACTTTCTGAAAGGTAGGACCGGCGGAGAAGTGAATCCAAAGCGACGGGAAGATAGACCCCGGGGGGAGGGGCCGGCTCCCGGCAAGCGGCGGAGCAACCGCGCACAAAATCAGGACTTTTAAAAGTCTGTTCCGCTGAGGGACATCGCTCCAGAGGCTAAACCGGGGCGAAGCCCACGCGGGGTCAGCGTGGCCTCAGGTCCCGCAGGGTCACAGAAGGATCGGGGGTGTCTGAGTGTCGCAGAGCTTGCGGGTATTGGAACGGGAAAGCCGGCTACAGAGACAGAGCCGACAGTAAGCTCGCAGCTTGGGGTGACCTTGAACCAGTCGCAGGCTCGGTGAGCTCGGAGCGCGGCCGGAGGTCAGGCAGACGGGAGTAACTGGGCGTGGTTCTCTGAGCCCGCACTGAGGAGTGCGGCCCTGGGCTCTCGGCTCCTCCGGGCCGGAGACCAGGAGCCCGCCATTTGTATTCCCGTCCTCTGGAACTCTACGGAAAGTGCTCAGGGAACAAAAGCTCCTGAAAGCAAACCCGAGCGGATTACTCACCCCGGCCCCGGGTAAGGGCGGTGTAATTCCGCCTGGGGCAAAGACACTTGAGAATCACTACAACAGGCCCCTCCCCCAGAAGATCAACAAGAAATCCAGCCAAGACCAAGTTCACCTACCAAGGAGTGTGGTTTCAATACCAAGGAGAACAGCAGAATTCCAGAGGAGGAGAAAGCCAAGCACGGAACTCATGGCTTTTTTCCTGTGATTTTTTTTAGTCTTGCAGTTAATTTAATTTTTTCTTTTTCATTTTTTTTTTTCTCGCCTTCGGGTAAAATTTTTTTTAACTGTTACCTTTTTCTTTTTTAACGATTTTATACTAGTTTATCTAATATATATATTTTTTCTTTTTTACATTTTTCTTAGGTGTATTCTTTTTTAAAAAATTCTTTTCTTTTCTTTTTTTTTTCTTTCTTCCTTTTTGAACCTCTTTTTATCCCCTTTCTCCCCACTCATGATTTTGGATCTCTTCTAATTTGGTTAAAGCATATTTTCCTGGGGTTGTTGCCACCCTTTTAGTATTTTACTTGCCCCTTCATTTAGTCTTATCTGGACATTATGACAAGACGTAAAAATTCAACACAAAAAAAAGAACAAGAGGCAGTACCGAAGGCTAGAGACCTAATCAATACAGACATCGGTAATATGTCAGATCTAGAGTTCAGAATGACAATTCTCAAGGTTCTAGCCGGGATCGAAAAAGGCATGGAAGATATTAGAGAAACCCTCTCGAGAGATATAAAAGCCCTTTCTGGAGAAATAAAAGAACTAAAATCTAACCAAGGTGAAATCAAAAAAGCTATTAATGAGGTGCAATCAAAAATGGAGGCTCTAACTGCTAGGATAAATGAGGCAGAAGAAAGAATTAGTGATATAGAAGACCAAATGACAGAGAATAAAGAAGCTGAGCAAAAGAGGGACAAACAGCTACTGGACCACGAGGGGAGAATTCAAGAGATAAGTGACACCATAAGACGAAACAACATTAGAATAATTGGGATTCCAGAAGAAGAAGAAAGTGAAAGGGGAGCAGAAGGTATACTGGAGAGAATTATTGGGGAGAATTTCCCCAATATGGCAAAGGGAACGAGCATCAAAATACAGGAGGTTCAGAGAATGCCCCTCAAAATCAATAAGAATAGGCCCACACCCCGTCACCTAATAGTAAAATTTACAAGTCTCAATGACAAAGAGAAAATCCTGAAAGCAGCCCGGGAAAAGAAGTCTGTAACATACAATGGTAAAAATATTAGATTGGCAGCTGACTTATCCACAGAGACTTGGCAGGCCAGAAAGAGCTGGCATGATATTTTCAGAGCACTAAACGAGAAAAACATGCAGCCAAGAATACTATATCCAGCTAGGCTATCATTGAAAATAGAAGGAGAGATTAAAAGCTTCCAGGACAAACAACAACTGAAAGAATTTGCAAATACCAAACCAGCTCTACAGGAAATATTGAAAGGGGTCCTCTAAGCAAAGAGAGAGCCTACAAGTGGTAGATCAGAAAGGAACAGAGACCATATACAGTAACAGTCACCTTACAGGCAATACAATGGCACTAAATTCATATCTCTCAATAGTTACCCTGAATGTGAATGGGCTAAATGCCCCTGTCAAAAGACACAGGGTATCAGAATGGATAAAAAAAACAAAACCCATCTATATGTTGCCTCCAAGAAACACATTTTAAGCCCGAAGACACCTCCAGATTTAAAGTGAGGGGGTGGAAAAAAGAATTTACCATGCTAATGGACATCAGAAGAAAGCAGGAGTGGCAATCCTTATATCAGATCAATTAGATTTTAAGCCAAAGACTATAATAAGAGATGAGGAAGGACACTATATCATATACTCAAAGGGTCTGTCCAACAAGAAGATTTAACAATTTTAAATATCTATGCCCCCAATGTGGGAGCAGCCAACTATATAAACCAATTAATAACAAAATCAAAGAAAAACACATCAACAATAATACAATGATAGTAGGGGACTTTAACACTCCCCTCACTGAAATGGACAGGTCATCCAAGCAAAAGATCAGCAAGGAAATAAAGGCCTTAAACGACACACTGGACCAGATGGACATCACAGATATATTCAGAATATTTCATCCCAAAGCAACAGAATACACATTCTTCTCTAGTGCACATGGAACATTCTCCAGAATAGATCACATCCTCGGTCCTAAATCAGGACTCAACCGGTATCAAAAGATTGGGATCATTCCCTGCATATTTTCAGACCACAATGCTCTAAAGCTAGAACTCAACCACAAAAGGAAGTTTGGAAAGAACCCAAATACATGGAGACTAAACAGTATCCTTCTAAAGAATGAATGGGTCAACCGGGAAAATTAAAGAAGAATTGAAAAAAATCATGGAAACAAATGATAATGAAAATACAACGGTTCAAAATCTGTGGGACACAACAAAGGCAGTCCTGAGAGGAAAATATATAGCGCTACAAGCCTTTCTCAAGAAACAAGAAAGGTCTCAGGTACACAACCGAACCCTACACCTAAAGGAGCTGGAGAAAGAACAAGAAAGAAACCCTAAGCCCAGCAGGAGAAGAGAAATCATAAAGATCAGAGCAGAAATCAATGAAATAGAAACCAAAAAAACAATAGAACAAATCAACGAAACTAGGAGCTGGTTCTTTGAAAGAATTAATAAAATTGATAAACCCCTGGCCCGACTTATCAAAAAGAAAAGAGAAAGGACCCAAATAAATAAAATCATGAATGAAAGAGGAGAGATCACAACTAACACCAAAGAAATACAAACTATTATAAGAACATACTATGAGCAACTCTACGGCAATAAATTTGACAATCTGGAAGAAATGGATGCATTCCTAGAAACATATAAACTACCACAACTGAGCCAGGAAGAAATAGAAAGCCTGAACAGACCCATAAGCAGTAAGGAGACTGAAACAGTCATTAAAAATCTCCAAACAAACAAAAGCCCAGGGCCAGACGGCTTCCCGGGGGAATTCTACCAAACATTTAAAGAAGAACTAATTCCTATTCTCCTGAAACTGTTCCAAAAAATAGAAATGGAAGGAAAACTTCCAAACTCCTTTTATGAGGCCAGCATCACCTTGATCCCAAAACCAGACAAGGATCCCACCAAAAAAGAGAGCTATAGACCGATATCCTGGATGAACACAGATGCGAAAATACTCAACAAAATACTAGCCAATAGGATTCAACAGTACATTAAAAGGATTATTCACCACGACCAAGTGGGATTTATTCCAGGGCTGCAAGGTTGGTTCAACATCCGCAAATCAGTCAATGTGATACAACACATCAATAAAAGAAAGAACAAGAACCATATGATACTCTCAATAGATGCTGAAAAAGCATTTGACAAAGTACAACATCCCTTCCTGATCAAAACTCTTCAAAGTGTAGGGATAGAGGGCACATACCTCAATATCATCAAAGCCATCTATGAAAAACCCACCGCAAATATCATTCTCAATGGAGAAAAACTGAAAGCTTTTCCGCTAAGGTCAGGAACACGGCAGGGATGTCCATTATCACCACTGCTATTCAACATCGTACTAGAGGTCCTAGCCTCAGCAATCAGACAACAAAAGGAAATTAAAGGCATCCAAATCGGCAAAGAAGAAGTCAAATTATCACTCTTCGCAGATGATATGATACTATATGTGGAAAACCCAAAAGACTCCACTCCAAAACTGCTAGAACTTATACAGGAATTCAGTAAAGTGTCAGGATATAAAATCAATGCACAGAAATCAGTTGCATTTCTCTACACCAACAGCAAAACAGAAGAAAGAGATATTAAGGAGTCAATCCCATTTACAATTGCATCCAAAACCATAAGATACCTAGGAATAAACCTAACCAAAGAGACACAGAATCTATACTCAGAAAACTATAAAGTACTCATGAAAGAAATTGAGGAAGACACAAAGATATGGAAAAATGTTCCATGCTCCTGGATTGGAAGAATAAATAAAATGTCTATGCTACCTAAAGCAATCTACACATTTAATGCAATTCCTATCAAAGTACCATCCATCTTTTTCAAAGAAATGGAACAAATAATGCTAAAATTTATATGGAACCAGAAAAGACCTCGAATAGCCAAAGGGATGTTGAAAAAGAAAGCCAACGTTGGTGGCATCACAATTCCGGACTTCAGGCTCTATTACAAAGCTGTCATCATCAAGACAGCATGATACTGGCACAAAAACAGACACATAGATCAATGGAACAGAATAGAGAGCCCATAAATAGACCCTCAAATCTATGGTCAACTAATCTTCGACAAAGCAGGAAAGAATGTCCAATGGAAAAAAGACAGCCTTTTCAATAAATGGTGCTGGGAAAATTGGACAGCCACATGCAGAAAAATGAAATTGGACCATTCCCTTACACCACACACAAAAATAGACTCAAAATGGATGAAGGACCTCAATGTACAAAAGGAATCCATCAAAATCCTTGAGGAGAACACGGGCAGCAACCTCTTCGACCTCTGCCGCAGCAACATCTTCCTAGGAACAACACCAAAGGCAAGGGAAGCAAGGGCAAAAATGAACTACTGGGATTTCATCAAGATCAAAAGCTTTTGCACAGCAAAGGAAACAGTTAACAAAATCAAAAGACAACTGACAGAATGGGAGAAGATATTTGCAAACGACATATCAGATAAAGGACTAGTGTCCAGAATCTATAAAGAACTTAGCAAACTCAACACCCAAAGAATAAATAATCCAATCAAGAAATGGGCAGAGGACATGAACAGACATTTCTGCAAAGAAGACATCCAGATGGCCAACAGACACATGAAAAAGTGCTCTATATCACTCGGTATCAGGGAAATACAAATCAAAACCACAATGAGATATCACCTCACACCAGTCAGAATGGCTAAAATCAACAAGTCAGGAAATGACAGATGCTGGCGAGGATGCGGAGAAAGGGGAACCCTCCTACACTGTTGGTGGGAATGCAAGCTGGTGCAGCCACTCTGGAAAACAGCATGGAGGTTCCTCAAAATGTTGAAAATAGAACTGCCCTATGACCCAGCAATTGCACTATTGGGTATTTAACCTAAAGATACAAATGTAATGATCCAAAGGGGCACATGCACCCGAATGTTTATAGCAGCAATGTCCACAATAGCCAAACTATGGAAAGAACCTAGATGTCCATCAACAGATGAATGGATCAAGAAGATGTGGTATATATACACAATGGAATACTATGCAGCCATCAAAAGAAATGAAATCTTGCCATTTGCAACAACGTGGATGGAACTAGAGCGTATCATGCTTAGCGAAATAAGTCAAGCAGAGAAAGACAACTATCATATGATCTCCCTGATATGAGGAAGTGGTGATACAACATGGAGGCTTAAGTGGGTAGAAGAAGAATAAATGAAACAAGATGGGATTGGGAGGGAGACAAACCATAAGTGACTCTTAATCTCACAAAACAAACTGAGGGTTGCCGGGGGGAGGGTTTGGGAGAAGGGGGTGGGATTATGGACATTGGGGAGGGTATGTGATTTGGTGAGTGCTGTGAAGTGTGTAAACCTGGTGATTCACAGACCTGTACCCCTGGGGATAAAAATATATGTTTATCAAAAATAAAAAATTAAAAAAAAAATCTTTAAAAAAACACTCATATATATTATGGTGAGCTTTAAGAATATCAAAAAGAGAGAAGAGCATAAATGATGCCCAAGAGAAGAACAGATCACCTAAAATGTACAAGACAGCAGAATTCTCAATAGTAATAGCATATAAAGGAGTCAGCTGGGTGTTTGTATAGATGGAAAAGATATTTGAAACTAGATATTATACATCAAGCCAAATTATTGATTAAATTTGAGAGCACAGTAAAAATACAATGAAGCATGTTAGGTCTTAGAACATTTATCACACAGAGACACACATTTTAGAAAACTTCCTTAGAGGACAGCTCAATTTAGATAGATAAAACAGAATTATGTACTCAAAGGCACATTTTGAAGGAAGGATTGAATATAGTCTGCACTGCCAATATTCTTTAATCGTATGTTCTGAATTTCCTAAATTTAAGAAGTATTTGTTCAAATATTTATCTTTAAATAAACCCTAGGAGACTTTTTCTTGGATTCTGGAAAATCAGTCCATTTGGATACAAATCTTTTTGTCACTGATGGAAATTTTGATAGCCCTTAACTGTGGAATGTCTAATGTATTGTTACAGCAATTGTGATTTGCCACTACATGGGTAATGTGTGTGTGTTGTGCGTGTTTATTTTTATTTTTGATGGTTTTACTCTTCTATGAGATTTTTAAATAGACATAATTTTAATAAATTATGATTTGTTGAAATCTATCGGAGGTTATATATAATAAAATGAAATTTGTGTGAACTGAAGAAGTGCGTCTCCATTTTTTTTTTTTTAAAGTAGACTGGTCTTTAAAACTTGTCCAAAAAAGTACATTATATTCATTTTTAAATTTGATAATATACAATAAAGGATTTTTGGATTTATGGATTTATGGAACCATATCAAATTCTACTATTTTTGGATTTATGGTCATATGGAACCATATCAAATTCTACTATTAATTCATATTAATAATTACCATAAGAGGAAAAAGGGATATTTTTCAAAATGAAAATTAGTGTATTTTTCAAAATATGATATAGTGTTATTCACTGAACTGAGGGAACAAATGTCAAAGTTTAACACAGTTTACAGAATGTTTTAACATAAATTGAAATTTAAATCTGACCAAATTTCACAGTTTTAAGTAAAATGATAGCACTTTAAATCCTTGAAAAGTGGTAAATGACCCAAAACATTGCTTAGAAAAACAAATTTAACACTACACTAGTCTGAGATGGTTAAGTTATGGTACAACTTGCCATTGTGTATCATCAAATGGTATATATTTTTCTTTTGGTCTCGTCATTATATTTTATTTTAGCCATTCTGATAAGTGTGTAGTGATATCGCAGTGTCATTTTAATTGCATTTCCTTGATGTCTAATTATGTCAAATTATATTATTTTGATGTTTAATGATCTGAGCTTTCTCAGTTCAAGACCATGAAGCCCCTTAGGAAAAATACAATTGCAGATGCACTCATAGACCAAATATTATTTAGAAATAAGAACAAACATTACTACCCATTCCAACAAAAAATAGATTTGTTATGCAGTAGGGATTTTATAAATTACCTGACACAACTTATATAGTAAGATGAAATGGGACAGGTGGCTTCTTGCAGCTATATACAACATCATTTTAATTTCAATTTGCAGTATAATTTTTCCAAGGTATACACAGAATATATATTTAATGTAAATTGTGAATATTTTAAACACTGTATATGGAAATTAATCAATTTTAAGTTTATAACAATCAAAATTAACAGAGTTTATTTTAAATTAGTTAGCTTTCTCTGCATTGCAAGACAGAATAATCAAGAATTGGTAAAAAAAAAATAATCTCTGTAAAATTACTGGGGGTGCATTATAAAGTGTTCGGTAACCGATCAAACTCACAATTTGGATTGAATGGCAAGTGACTTTTAAAATCTGGAACTCATTGTCAATTTTATTTCTTCATTGTGTCTTAAATGTGGAACAACAATGAGGTATTTCAAAGAGGTGAACCACAGATAGATTTCTCTAAGGGTGGGGTGAGGGCTACTCAAAAAGGAACTTGACAAGGCTTTTAAAGATATCAACAATCATTATAACATAACGTGACTGATTGTTACCGTTCTCTTAACTGGGAAAACACTTGTTGGCTTCCAAGATAGACTAACATAGTTGAGATGGTTCTAGCGGCCTTCTAGCACAGGGTCTCATGAGGCAGGGATTCTAGCCACTGGCTGTGCAAGGCATGAGGCCTGTTAGTGATTCTATTTTTTCCTCTGCAGAATGGGTCTTTCTACATTCCAGGTCCTTTCTACCCCAATAAATAATGCAGCGATTCTTTAAGTGAGTTGTACTTTTGGTTTAAACAGCCAACTGTCTCTTAAAAAGGACTTTTGTTTAAAGTCCTTTAAAAAAAAAGTCCTTTCAAATTTTAAATTTTTTATTTTTTAATTCCATATGTTTACTCTGATCCTGGAACTTTGTCATTTTGACCTTCTCTGCTGATTAAAATATTCTCTCCAAAATGTCAGTTATTTGCAGGTACTTGCACTGTAGACATTCTTTACATATTTTTAAAAACTCCATTCACGATTCTTAGTGAAAATCCCGGGAATCTGAAATACTACCATTTGCTATTTATCAAACAGTTACTGTCTCCATCAAGTGACAGGGTTTCAGAGAACGTGAGCTCACAAGAGATGTAACCTTTTTTCCACTTTCTGCTACCATGTTCATTTCTATGTTACTCAGAGGAGCCTTCTTTGTAGAAACATATTATCCAATCTTTTATAAAGCTGAATTTAAATTCTGTCCCTTAATTCCCCACAAAGCTTAAAAAGCCAAGCAAATTTTGTTCCATTTTTTAAAAGCCCATAGATGGCATTTTTTTAATGTTGCATTTTTGAGTTTTCATCACTCTTTATGTTACTTCTACTTCACAGATAAACAATTGCTAATGACAATGTGAACTTCCTACAAATGTGCAATCAAAATCCCTAGGTACACATTACTGAAGTTCTTCGTTCCCTTTAAACATTATTTCTCTCTTGATATGCATTCTTGTTTTGTATTATATTGCATTATAAAGTTTTTTTAACAGACTGCATTTTTTAGAGTAGTTTGGGGATCAAAGTAAAATTCCCTTTCCCCACATACACACAGCCTTCCCCATTATCCACATCCTGTACCATGGTGATAATTTTTCACGCTCACTGACCCTACACTGACACATCATTATCACCCCAAAGTCCACAGTTTACATTAGAGTTCACTCTTGGTGGGTCACCAGGGTGGCTCAGTGGGTTAAGGCTTCTGCCTTCGGCTCAGGTCATAATCTCACGGTCCTGGCATCGAGCCCCAGACCAGACTCTCTGCTTGGCAGGGAGCCTGCTTTCCCCCAACCCCTGCTTTCCCCGCCTGCCTCTCTGCCTGCTTTGTTGCCTGTCAAATAAATAAATAAAATCTTAAAAAAACCTTTTCTCATAGAGTGCACTCTTGGTATAGTATCTTATGCATTTTGACAACTGTGTAGCGATATATATCTAAAATATCATACATGTCATACAGAACATTTTCACTGGCCTAAAAATCCTCTGTGCTCTGCCTGTTCATCCTCCTCCTCTCCTAACTGCTACAAACCGCTGACCTTTATACCATTTGCATAGTTCTGCCTTTTCTAGAAGGTCATATAGTTGGAACCTTGCAACATGAAGCTTTTTCAAATTGACTTCTTTCACTTATTATGACGGATTTTAAGTTTGTTCCATGTCTTTTCATTGCTTGATAGCCATTTCTCTTTATCGCTGAATCATATCCCATTGTTTCAATGGACCACAGTTTATCTATCCATTCTCCTCTTGAAGGACATCTTGGTTACTTCCAACTCTTGGCACTTATGGGTAAAGCTGTTACAAACACAGGTTTATATGCAGGATTCTGTGTACACAAAGTTTTCGCTCTTTTGGGTGAGTACCAAGGAGCACGATTGCTGGATCATATGGTAAGAATATGTTTAGTTTTGTAAGAAACTGCCCAACTGTCTTCCAAAGTGGTAGCACCATTTTGGTGTTCTCACCAGAATGAATGAGAGTTTCTCTTGTTCCTCATTGTCAAAAGCATTTTATGTTGTCAGTATTTTGGATTTTAGCCATTCTAATAGATGTGTAGTGATAAATCATTGTTTTATTTATTTATTTATTTTTTAAAAAGATTTTATTTATTTATTTGACAGAGAGAGATCACAAGAAGACGGAGAGGCAGTCAGAGAGAGAGAGAAAGGGAAGCAGGCTTCTGCTGAGCAGAGAGCCCAACGTGGAACTCCATCCCAGGACCCTGAGATCATGACCTGAGCCAAAGGCAGCAGCTTAACCCACTGAGCCATCCAGGCGCCCCTCTTTTTCTTTTAATTTACAATTCCTTAATTAGACATGCTGTGGATCATCACAGCATCTTTTCATATCATTATTGCCATCTCAATATCTTCTTCAGTGAGGTGTCTGTTCCAGTCCTTGCCAATTTTTCAATCAGGTCATTCATTTTCTTGTGTTTGAGTTAATAAATAAATACATAATAATAATAAATAAAAAATGAATGAATGAATTTACTATATATATTATATATGTTATATATGTTACATATAGTATATTATATATATTATTATATATTAAATAATAATTTCTAAAAAATAAATTTACTAATGAGGCCAAGAATTCAGAATCACAAATACTTCAGATCTAATAATAACTGCCTGCACTTGATGTTATTCTGTAACATAAATCCTACGATCAAGTTTCAATTTTAAATTCTTAAATCCTTACGAAGAAGCATCATTTGGAGGGAGCAGTTTTCATAATTTAGCATCCATCAGCCTTTTTTTTAAAGATTTTATTTATTTATTGGACACAGAGAGAGAGAGAGAGATCACAAGTAAGCAGAGAGGCAGGCAAGCAGGGAGGGAAGCAGGCTTCCTTTTGTGCAGAGCCCGATGTGGGGCTGGATCCCAGGACCCAGAGACCATGACTTGAGATGAAGGCAGAGGCTTAACCCACCACCCACGTGATGAGAGAGCCCCTCAGGTGCCCCTCATCCATCAGTCTTAATTGTTTGGAGGAAAATGTGTGGATGAATAATGCCTTAGGGAGCTAATCTCTCTGAAGAATTTTCAAGTCTTTACCCCTTCAAGGTTTTTGTACAGTTCTGATCGCCTCTAAACATCCAGCTGATTTCTACAGTGACAGGCCTGTTAAAAACTGTCCTCAAACCAGGAATAGAGCTTGAAACATACCAGTCAAGAGCAACTTTGAGTCTTTTAAGGAATTTATCATCATTTTTTTGTTTTTGGTTAATATCTAAAATAGTTTCCTATTACACTTGCATAATTTCTCCAGAGCTGACTTTGAAGGAGACATTCAGTTCAAGCTAGTTCCATATTTTGTCAAGAACTATAATTCTATATAAAAAAAAAAAAAACCTATTTTAGGGCACCAGGGTGGCTCAATGGGTTAAAATCTCTGCCTTCGGCTCAGGTTATGATTCCAGGTTCCTGGGATTGAGTCCCACAATGGGCTCTCTTCTCAGCAGGGAGCCTGCTTCCATTCCTCTCTCTCTGCCTGCCTCTCTGCCTTCCTGTGATCTCTGTCAAGTAAATAAATAAAATTTTTTAAAAAACATATTTTATACCAGTTTTCGTGTTTATTAACTAAGATATCACAATACAAATAATACAAACAGTTGCTCTTTATTAATACCTTCAACCAAGATCAAAAAAATAAGTCATATTTTCTCCAAAAATTTTATATCATCTGATAGGTCAGATATATATAAAATTACATTTAAAGTTTTAAAAATATCAGCAAATATTTTCATTTAAACGCAAATTTCAAAGAAAATCTACTTTTCGAAACACGACTTTTTATCCTATATTTTTTGAATTTTGTCGACAACTGATAAAATGTTTAGTGACACTATAAATGTTAGATCGAAAAAAATGATTAATAAATGTAGGTTCAAATTATTATGTTCCATTAAAAATGATTTAGTCTTTGATGAACATCTGTTTGGTAATGTGTTGTATCCGGATATAGTAAATTAATGACATTTATAAAATTATAGGGAAATGACACCTTCCGTTCCATTATGAGTAGAGCTTTTAAAATGCTATTTGTCACACCCTGTCATCTTGTCATTATGTAGCATTATGTAGCATTTAAAAAATGTATACTCTTCACTTTGAAGTCTTTTAGAAATCTAAAATATGACTTTCTATGATTTGTGTTTCCATATTCCTTTACTGCCAGTTTGAACAAATCCACATGCTTTGATTCAAAGGTAATAAATTCCTCTTATTTGGAAAAATGATGTTTATTTTTGTTCTCTCACCCTTAGCAGATGGTTTCATTTTAGCACACTTCAGAGTTATAATTTCATGCTTATTAAAAACATTTATTATGATCTACATAGATGAATGAAACTTTTATTTTATTAAATTATTTGCTAAAAAATCTGTTATTTTAAAAATGTATTTCCTTTGAAGGGTTATTTTAGAGCATTCAGAGAGGATCTAGGAGTGTGGTATTATGCAATTTTTAAGTAGGTTTGAAATGGTTATTTATATGATTGTTTCTTTAAGGCTTTTGTCTTATTTTGTTTTTTTTTTTTTGTCTTATTTTGTCCATTATATGCTATAAAATATTTTGAAAGTAATTTTAAGGTATGTTTTACATAGTTTATTTTTTGGAAAAAAAATATTGAAATGACTTATGAAATTCAGTATACCCTCAACATTAATTTTTTCTGAAATTTACCAATTGTGTATTCAACCTATTATATGGCAGTTATTACTTCAGACTACACTGGTAAATGAAATACTTGGCTTTCTAGAACGTTTATTTTAATGGGTGAGACAATTAAAGCTATAAACCTTAATAAAAATTGCATAGTGCATTCAAAAATGATGAGTACAATGGGGAAAAAGAAAAATTAGATCAGGGTGAGAAAAATCAAGGTTGCTAGGCAGGGGATGGGGAGTTAAGAATTTTAATAGGAAGATCAGGGTAGTTACAATGAAGCTGACAATTGAACAAAGGTATGGAAAGGTGATGAATTTGCCCAGAACTATCAGCAATAAGATCACTCCAGACAAAGGAATTGGCTATCTTGAAGGCCATAAGGTTGGATCGTGCCTGGCATATCTGAGGAATAGCAAGGAGGCCACTGTGAGGGACTGAAGAGTAGCAGGGAAAGAGGTCACAGAGGTTAAATGAGTGGCTAGATCATGTAAAAGCTTAGAAGACATTGTAAAACTCTGGCTTTTATATTTGAAAACTTACTGTGTGATAGAATTTCTGCTAATAACTGAGAGTTCAAATGTCCATAAAATTTCAAGGATTCTTATTCTAGTAAGACAGAATAAAGAAAAAGAGTTCATATTTTCACAAGGTGTAAAAAATGCTCGGAGATCCAAGTGTAGGAAGCTATGGGAGCACAGAAGGAGGCACTAAAATCACACCAATATATTTGATGACTGTGACTATATATAAATTTGTATTTTCTAGATTTTTTTATAGTCATGGAATCACACAGTATATACTATTCATTGCCTGGCATTTCTTTTCTCAGCACCATTACTTTGAGAATCTCCAGTTGTAAATAGTTCATTTTGATGTTGAATAGTAATCTCTTTAATGAATAGATCATAATTTGTCTTTGATCTATTGATGGACATTGATGAACATTTCTTCACATGTAAAATTGGATACTCTGTTTGGTTATTAGTAAGGTTTTTTATTTTTATTAATTTTTTAATAATCAGAGTAGATGTCCATTATCAGATATATAAGTGGCAAATCCCTTCTCCATCTTTACGGTTTCTCAATGGAGCTTTGATAGCTGTGTCTTTCAAGAAATATGCTACTTCTTTCCTGGTACACGGAGGTATGACTAGAACATTATCAATGTTGACCTTTGCAAAGAAAATCATGGCTTAAGATATATGTAGTTTGCAGCTGTTGGGAGTGTTCTGTAATATCAAGCATATCTAGTTAGTTGATAAGTTTGTTCAAGTCTTACATATCTTACCAATTTGATGACCATTTGTCTATATAATCTTAAAATAAAGGTGTTGAAATTTTTTTCCATTTCTCTTCTAAGGTAGAAGTTATGATTTTTGTTCTTAGTTTTTCCCTATATATCCCCAAATCTGTTATTAAGTATTAAAAGTCAAGAATTATTATACTCCCTGATGAATTCATCCATTTACTCTTCTGTAATTTTGACTTGATCTTTATGTCTGATAATGAAATTTGCTTTAAAATCACTTTTCATTAACTTGATATAACCACCAAAGTTATAGTGTGATTAGTGTTAATATAGCATATATTTTCCTTTACTTTATAAAGCACTTCTATATTTAATCCTGAAAAAAAAAACAGCTTTTTAGCTCTGGAAGCATCTTTCTAAATTATCTTTTCTTTTTTTTTTTTCATGAATCAGTAGCAATTTTTGTTAAGGGACCTAAACTGAAAGTAGGTTTAGAACTTTATTTATTTATTTATGTATTTAGTAAAAGATTTTATTTTGTTTATTGACAAAGAGAGAGCGAGAGAGAGAGAGGAAGCGCACAAGCGGGGTAAATCACGTGCAGAGGGAGAGGAAGAAGCAAGCTCCTTGGGATGCAAGTAGTCCCATGCAGGGCTGGATCCCTGTACACTGGAATCATGACCTCAGCCAAATGCAAACATCTGCCTAAACAACTGAGTCATCCAGGCACCCCTAGAAAATTAAAAAAAAAAAAGACCTTTTAAAAACATTTTGTTTTTGTTTTTTTTAATATTTTATTTATTTGACCGACAGAGAGACAGGAAGAGGAACTATAAGCAGGACAGAGGGAAAAGAGAAGCAGGTTTCCCACTGAGCAGAGAGCCTGATGTGGGGCTCCATCCCAGGACCCTGGGATCATGACCTGAAAAGAAGGGACACTTATGGAGGAAGCCACCCAGACACCTCTTTTCTTTGTTTTTAATATATGGCAACTGATGCTTCCCAGCCACGAGGAGCATATTACCCATTGATTAAATCCTTGATAACAACCTATTTACAAAGGTGTGTAAATATATACTTACTCAGATTTATACACTTCGTGTTTTCTTCATAGTTTGGGGCTGGACCCCATGGTCACAACACTGCTTCCAGTCTTTGCCTTCCCATCTTTTGATACCAGGTATTTGGTCAGCAAAGCAAATTAGTATCAAAATTAATAAGCCCTTGGCACCATATCTCTGGAGCAGGGGTTTCTCTTAGCCAAGGCCCAGAGCAGTTGACCTCCCCTCGCTAGAGCTATGGCCCCAAGGACTAGGTCCCTTCCACCAGAACTCAGTCTTACATGTTATGCTAAGCAGACAAAACCAAAACAGGAAAGCTCCGACAGCTTTCACTGGCATGCCTCATCTCCCACTCCCTCCCTCGATGTCCAGGCAGTACCAGATGCCAGGGAGGGGTCTTGGTCCAACATATGGGAGGGAAGGAAGTAGCCACGAGCAAGTACCTGCCTATCTGTGCCTTTCTTTCATGAGCAGGTTGTAAGGAGGAGGAAGAGGAAGGGGAAGAGAGGTGAACTTCAAGGGGTGAAGGCCTCAGGTAGGCAGCTGGCTCCTGCCAGTAGGAAAGGGACAAAGGAGAAGGCAGTGAGTCTTGCAGGGAGCGTGGGGGGTAAGGGTTACAGCTTATGACGGAATCTGGACAGGAATAATAGGGATACTAGTCATTTG
Source organism: Mustela putorius furo (assembly GCF_011764305.1). Lineage (NCBI taxonomy): Eukaryota > Metazoa > Chordata > Mammalia > Carnivora > Mustelidae > Mustela > Mustela putorius. The sequence continues at coordinate 65,070 of NW_025421881.1, read as the reverse complement.
AGTCCACCATTGGCAAGCTGGGCTGGGTGTCATGGCAGATAGGCCTCCCTGAGCAACGGCACATGAGAGAAGGTGGAATTCTTCTCTGAGGAGCAGGTGGAGCTTTGGGTGTTGGGAAAGCATAGACAGTATTGTTCCAGGGCCAAGGACAGGTCCGGGTACTCCTGGTTGGAGGTCAAGGCCACAGTATGATCCAGGTCTTCTACCACCAGCTTGAAGGAACCACATGCCAGCCACCCCTCATTATTGTGTATAACTCCCTGGTGCACTTATTGGCTTATCCATCAAATGACTCCTTCAGCAGCTTGAAAACCACCTCCACAGGCACTCCAGGATATGGGAGGCTTCCAGAGTGAAAATTTTGCACAGGATCACCCCAAAAGACCAGAAGTCACTCTGGTGGATGTAGATCTGGTCAAACATGGCCTTAGGGACCATCCACTTCACAGGCAGTCCACTGTTGGTTGTCTTTTTATAGTAACTGATGTGGTGATATCTCTGGCAAGGCTGAAGTCTGAGATCTTCATCATGCTGTCCTTTGTCACCAGCACTTCCCTGGTGGCCAGGTCTTGGTGTATGCACTTCTTGGAGGCAAGGTACTCCATGCCTCAGGCTACATGATAGGCACAGGATACCAGGTCCTTGGAGGAGAGCTGCTCTGCTGCATTGTGGCTGATATTGTAACAGTACTCCAGGTCAGGAGGCCTCTGGGCCTGCAGGTACTCCTGTATGTTGTCTTTGGAGGCATATTCCACGAGAGTGTACAAAGGACCGTCCTGTGTGCAGGACCCAGCAGGTTGATGGTGTCCTTGTGCTGTCCAATCATCTTCATCATCTCCATTTCTGAGATTAGGTTTGACAGGCCTTTCTCTGTTGCATCTGACTTCAACATCTTCACAGACACTTTAGTCAAATGGTTGGATTTGTTTTTTGTCCAGCCCAATGGCCTCCTCCAACACCACCTGCCCAAAGTAGGCCTGTCTTAGGGGTCTGCCTAAACTACCTACAACCAGCCTGCCTCAAGGCAGTTATGAACTCTAGATTATCCTCAAAAACATTAAACCACAAGCTAAAAGTTCTCTTCACTAGGTCTCTGTCGCAGGTCTAATTTTCTTATCTTTCATCATTTATCTTTTTCCTAATTCTTATTTTCAGTATAGTTTATTTTGCTTCCAGGTGTTTCCCCTGGTTTCTGTATGCTGTTTCATAGGGAAGAGTTTATCCTGTCATAAAATTATTTCTTGAGCATTCATTACATCTCTCAGTTAAAATGGGTTCTTTTATGGTATTGATTCATTTGAGTTTTCTCAAAATGGGAAGAATTTTCAAAATGGTGTTTTCCTCAAGGTTCACAGTATGTCTTAGCCTCATCTTTACTCTTTTTGAAATTCACTTTTCCAATTCTTGTCCCTCTTTTTATCTTTTTAAATTAAAATGTTTTATTTTTACTATTCTTTTATTTGAGTATAGTTGATATTCAGTGTTACATTGGTTTCAGGTTTGAAATATCTCCATACATTATTCTATGATCACTACAAAAATATAGCCACCATCTGTCACCATATAACACTATTATGATATCATTGACTATATTCTCTACACTGTCCCATATCTCTTTTTAAAATCTCTGATATTTATGTTTTCTGTTATTCCAATTTTCGACCATCATTTTACTTGGTTACTTTAATAAAATATGCCTGATTACACACTCTTTGCTGAAAACCATAGCATTTGATTTATAGTAGTCTTCTTCTTCTTCTTTTTTTTTAATTAACATATAATGTATTATTAGCCCCAGGGGTACAGGTCTGTGAATCACCAGGTTTACACACTTCACAGCACTCACCACAGCACATACCCTCCCCAATGTTCATAACCCCACCACCCTCTCCCTCCCCTCCCCACCCCCCCCCCCCCCAGCAACTCAGTTTGTTTTGTGAGATTAAGAGTCTCTTATGGTTTGTCTCCCTCCCGATCCCAACTTGTTTCATTTACTCTTTTCCTGTCCCCCATATTGCACTTGCATTTCCTCATATCAGCGAGATCATATGATAGTGTCTTTTTCTGGTTGACTTATTTTGCTAAGCATAATACCCTCTAGTTCCATCCATGTCATCGCAAATGGCAAGATTTCATTTCTTTTGATGGCTGCATAGTATTCCATCATATATATATACCATTCATTTGTTGATGGACATCTAGGTTCTTTCCATAGTTTGGCTATTGTGGATATTGCTGCTATAAACATTTGGTGCACGTGCCCCTTTGGATCATATAGTAGTCTTCTTTACCTCTATCAGAACCCCAGGAAGCTTTATTTATTTATTTACTCACATAAACAGATGATCCAACACGAAGTTTTTTGATGTTCAAATGTATTATAATGTCTTACCGCTTAACACTATGCTTACTGCTCTCTTTCACTGTCTGACTAAATCCTCATCATCACTATGCCATTTAATCAGAAAGAACATTTGAACTCAGAGTTCTCTCCATATCAGGGAATGAAGACTCCACCCTTCTGTTTGTGCAGGTAAAATAAATGTTGATATTGTCTGTCCTGCACATACTCCATCCTGTTCACCAGAATATTCACCATCAAAATATATACAAAATAAAAACCATACCTCACCACTTCTATTATTACCCAGCATGCTAAAAACACCATCATATGTTCCTGAATTATTGACTTGATTGATAACACCACTTCCACACATACTGCACTCCTTTCTCCCTGCAAATTTATTTTGGTACAGCAACTTAACCTAAAAATCAAGTCAGATGATTTTATTCTGCTGTCGAAAGTCTTTTGGTATCTTCCCCTTTCATATTAAATAAAAACTGAAGGCATTTCAATGTACTAGAAGGTCACGCATCAATACGTTCTTACCTCTCTCCACCACTATGAACTCCTCATTGGCCTCCTTGCTTTTCCTCAAAAGTAACAGACCAGCTGTTCACACAAAGTCTATATACTTACTTGCTCTGCCTAGAGCAATCTTTTCCTTTAATATGTGTATAAACACCCTCCTTCACTTCCTGGGTCTTTGTGCAAATAACATCTCATAAATGAGATATAACCACCCAACACAAAATAAAAAATTAACTTTCCTCCCAGCATTCTCCAATGGCTTTTACCTTTCTTGTATTTCTTTGTAACACTTATCACCATCAACCATCAATCATTATTCTATTACTGGTTTATTTTCTTATTGGAGACAGAGAGAGAGAGAATTGGGAGGGGGCGCAGAGGAAGAAGAAAAACACCCCACTGCCTAGAAAGCCTGCTGTGGAGTTACATCCCAGGACCCTGAGATCATGACCCAAGCCAAAGGCAGTCACTCAATGGACTGAGCCACCGAGGTGCCCCTCTATTATTGGCTTATTTCACTATTGTATTTCAAAAGAATATAAGCTCTTTGTGGTCAGGTATTTTATATGTTTTATTAATTGAAGTATTCTCAGAAAGGTAGCTGGCAGATTGTAAGGGCTCACTAAACTGTATTTTGTTGTTATTATTGGGCTCCTTTGTGGGCTTTACCTCTTACGCTAGACGTCTATCCTTCAGATGTAAGCAATAAGAATAGAACCCTGCTGCCTGTTCAAATGAGTAAAAAGCCTGTATTAAGTGGATATTTTAAAAGCTAAATGAATGGCTTAATAGTTGTATATAGGGGGAAAGGGAACATATTTTCCACGGTTTAGAAGTGGAGTTCTTTTATAGAGTTCTTGTACAAGCCTACACTATTGAAGGATAATGGGCAGATTTACATTCCAATTATACAAACACTTTGGTAATTTATATCCTTTTTTTGTAATTCATGACTGGATCATTTAATTCCTTAGGAGAATTATAGCATTTCAACTTTTCCTGTTCAATAAACTTATTGGGGTTGCTACCTTTTTTATTCAAATGGAAAAATAGTCATGATTTCATCTAAATAAAGTGTTATTGATTGTGTTGTTTTTTCTAGGAATGAGTCGCACATGCTAGTTTAAAAGTTTTGTTAAATTCCCAAGTCTGTCACCGATAAAAGCCTTTTGTAGATTAGTAACTTGATCAAAACAGAAAAGTTATGTAACACTCAATTGTTATACACTCTTTGTTTCCATCTTGCATTGTAATAACACCCATCTTAACTCTATTTAAGAAAAGTCATCGCCAGATGGCTTTCTGGCATTGATTGCATGATATAAAATCTAATATAACTAAAAGTTTTTGGTTTTAGTAGCATATAAATCAATTTAGAAAAATATATGTATTTGAATATAAGGTAAAGTTTTAAATTATTTGGCAATAGTAAACTAAACTTTTTTTTGTAAATTTTTATTTTCTAATATTTCATTGAGCTCTTTTGCAATAAGAAACAAGTTACAAAAAATTAAGGTTTATTTACCCCAATTCAAAATTATTAGGAATATAATCATAGAGGTTGAAGTATTTAAAATATTGAACCCAAAACATTTTATTAGGTAAATTCGTGAATACTGAGCATTCACTGTTAAAATATACTAATACTATTGATAGACTGATAGAAGCCTAAAATCAAATATTTATTAAATATTTATATCCATATCTTTTCATGGCGTGGTAATTCATTTAGTTAGCATTAAATAATATTCCATTGTTTGCATGTACTACACTTTATTTGACCTTTCACCTATGGAAGGATATCTTGGTTGCTTCCAAGCTTTTGTCAGTTATGAATAAAACTACTATAGACATCTTTGTGGGTATAGATTTCATCTTCTTTGGATAAATACCAAGAACTGCTACTGCTGAATCATCTGGCAAGAATCTGTTTAGTTTTGTAAGAAACTGCCAAGTGGTTTTCCATTCTTTATTCTCAATAGACATGGAAGAACATTCCTGTTGCTCCACATCCTCACCAACATTTCGTGTTCTGTTGTCAGTGTTCTGGATTCTGGGTATGTACTGGTGTCTCTTTTTTGTTTTAATTTGCATTTTCCTGATGACATATGATGTGAAGCATCTTTTTATATGCTTATTTGCCATCTGTAATATTTTCTTTTGTGAGGTATCGGCTAAGGACTTTGGCTCATTTTTAATCAGGTTTTTCCCCCATTGTTGAGTTTTAAGGGGTCTTTGTGTATTTTTGATTAACAGTCCTTTGCCAGATGTGTATTTGGCAAATTTTTTCTCATAGTCTGTGCTTTGCCTTTTCATTCTCTTGGCATTGTGTTTCACAGAGTAGACATTTTTAAATTCAGTGCTTGTGCTTTTGTAGCTAAAGTTATTTCCAAAACCAAGGTCATTTAAATTTTCTTCTATATTACCTTCTACATTTTTCATGTTTAGGTTTATAATCCAATCTGAGTTAATTTTTGTGAAGAGTGTATGATATCAGCCTGGATTTGTTTTATTTTATTATTTTATTTTATTTTTATTTTATATTTTTACATTTAGCTTCACCATTACTCCAGAACCATTTGTTTAAAAGATTGTATTTTGCTCTCTTGTATTGCTTTTGCTTTTATATTAAATATAAAATATAATTGATAATATATATTCCGTTCCTTTAATCTAGTCTTTCTGTGGTATTACAATATCTTGCTTACAATTATCGTTATGGTATACTTTTCTTAAGATTTTATTTATTTATTTGATAGAGAGAGAGATCACAAATAGGCAGAGAGACAGACAGAGAGAGAGAGATGAGGAGAAGCAGGCTCCCTGCTGAGCAGAGAGCCCAATGTAGGACTCAATCCCAGGCCCCTGGGATCATGACCTGAGCCGAAGGCAGAGGCTTAACCCACTGAGCCACCCAGGCACCCCATCGTTATGGTAATCTTTGAAGTCAGTCCTCAGTCTTCGTTCCTTTTCAACACTATGTTGAATATTGTGAGTCTTTGCCTCTCCATATAAACTTTAAAATAAGTTTGTTAATAGTAAAAAAAAAAAAAAAAAGAACTTGCTGGAATGCATTAATTGTATAGATAAACTTGGAAACCAGTGATCTCTTGAGCTTAGAAGGAGATAGTCCATGGGCATCAGTTGTCACAGTGGTGCCTCTGGCAGAACCTATTGCAAATCCCTAGGCAAAATGAGACCTCAAGGATCTGAGATATGTCTAAGAAGTACTTGATACATCCCTTGGGTATGTTTTTTTTGAATTTTCTACCTGTCTGAAAGCTGGGGAATCTAGATAAGGGAGGGAAAATTAGTTATGATAAAACATATCAACAAACATCAATAAATTTTGTAAAACTAATTGTCATGGCTCATATACAATATGACCAACAGAGGGACCATCAAAAGGAAAGCATCAGTTATGTTTATTGTGAAATTTTTTTATTCAAAATAAAGCAATGAGAGGGGAAGACACAAAGAGAAAATTACCATTTTTTAAATGGTAAACTTCTTACAAAATGGATTAGGTTTTATATTCTAAGTAGTATATTGAAAAGTAAAACATTGGGGCGCCTGGGTGGCTCAGTGGTTTGGGCTGCTGCCTTTGGCTCGGGTCATGATCTCAGGGTCCTGGGATCGAGCCCTGCATCGGGCTCTCTGCTCCGCAGGAAGCCTGCTTCTCTCTCTCTCTCTCTCTCTCTCTCTCTCTCTGCTACCTCTCTGCCTACTTTGTGATCTCTGTCTGTCAAATAAATAAATAAAATCTTAAAAAAAAAGAAAAGAAAAGTAAAACATTAAAAAATAAAATTTTAATTTAAAAAAATTATGTAATTTTTTAAAAACCTTAAAAATAGCAGAACCATTTTTCTTATAACTGGAAAATACATTGTATATATATCTATCAAAAATAACTTGTCGGGCGCCTGGGTGGCTCAGTGGGTTAAGCCGCTCCTTCAGTGGGTTAAGCCGCTGCCTTCAGCTCAGGTCATGATCCCAGGATCCTTGGATCCAGTCCCACATCGGGCTCTCAGCTCAGCAGGGAGCGTGCTTCCTCCTCTCTCTCTGCCTGACCCTGCCTACTTGTGATCTCTGTCAAATAAATAAATAAAATCTCGTATAAAAAAATTTAAAAAAATAACTTGTCATGTCTGGAATCAGGAGCATATGGAAAAAAATAATATCTGAGGACAATACTTCTGCCATGTCTTGTGCCATGTTAATATTTTTAAACAGTCAGGCAACTTTTAGCTTTATTGAAATACCTGCTATGATACCAGCAGTGCCTTTTGGAGCCCTATGACTATAAAAATTAATTGCAAATATTCAAAATGTTTACTATGGTGTCACTATTTAGGGCCACCCCAAGCATGTTTCAGAAGTAAGCATAACTGTTACTCTTCTGTAAGGCAAAAGGGCATGTTTTCAGGAGTTCCATCTGCTGTACCAGGAGGTGAATCAAGTAATAATTTTTGTCTATAAAATAATTCACTTTTCAATCTAACATTCCTCATTCCACATTATAATAATAAAAACTAGGAGGAGACTAAAACAAACAAACAACTACAACTACAACAACCAGCTTTTCCTTCAGTGGAAAAGTAAATAGAACCTTATGAGTAGCCTGAAATTTATTTTTAAATATTTTTAAGATAAGCGTTTTTGTTAGAAAACCATATATTTTATATTACTAAGAAATAACAGGCAAAGTTTTAGTAACTTCTAAAAAGTCTAGTTACTTCTATTTATCTATTAACTCATCTCTTTATGAAGTAGAACATGATCACAACTATTGTATCTACCCAAGTTTGTATGCTTTGGTTATTTTATGTTTGCTATTTCCTTTCTTAATTTTTACAATATTTGATACATAATAGTATCTTTAAGTCCATCTACGGTTTCACAGAATTTGTTTGAACTTCATAAAAATGTACCATACTTTCGCACTGTCCTTGTTTTACTTCTCTATTAACTTATCAAGATTTATTCACTTTAGAGTGTTTAGCTATCATTTATTTTTATTCCTCCATAATGCTATGTTTACAAATTTGTACTTATCTGTACTTTTAAAAATATCTTAATTATAAACCATTTCTCATCTCACGTAACACTCATGTTACTTCTACACTTATCAGATATTATGTAACTGAAAACCACAACTCAGCAACAATATAGCACCATTTTTCAAAATTAAATGGCTTACCAGAATTCTTTAATTCTATCCTTTATTTGTATTAGATGACCCTTTATTCTGGTATTTGGCATTGTTCATATGGAGGAAAGCTTATAAGTTGATATTCCATAAATAGAAGGATTTATTTGATTGATTAATTATTTTTTTCATTTAGAATGCATAGAATATGGTTGATTTAACATTTCTTTCTTACTCTCTGCCTGGAACATAGTGCTATCTATGTAATAGCCACTAAAATATTAAGTAAATTACCTAGACCTTAAACTTCATATGAATAGGAATAACATACAGAACTCTTCTCAGATTGGGACACCTGGGTGGCTCAGTCAGTTAAACGCCTGAGCCTTTAGCTCAGGTCATGATCTTAGGGTCCTGGGACTCAGTTCTGCAACAGATTCCCTGCTTAGCCGGGAGTTTGCTTCTCCCTCACCCTGCTGCTCCCCCTGCTTGTGCTCTCTCTCTCACTCTCTCTCTTACAAATAAATAAAATTTAAAAAATGAATTCTTCTCAGATAGCTAATATAGAATATCGTCTTTGTATTCATCAAAGGGAAAGTGCCATATAATAATGAAATTCAGACTACTTCAAATTCATTTTTTAACCAGTAAGAAAGTACTGGAAACAAGCCAAAAATGTCTTTAATGAATCAAAGAAATAGATTGATTTTCAATATCTTAATGTTTCTAAAATAAATTGCAAGATTTTTATACTAGATATCAGTGTAAATATTCATTATACAAGGATATTCTAAAAATAAACCTGAGAAAACTACTTGTCATATATATGACACAAAAACGAGTTTGACAAAAGTCAGTTTGGGTAAAACTTACAACACCTACCACCTGAAACTCTTGTTCTATAATTTAATTATTTTAATTTACAAAAATACAAAAATAACATACCAGAGTAAGTCTATTGATAGCTTTGAAGGTATGCTCTGGTTGTGCACTGTTTACTATTGAAAGGGGAATCAAATATGTGATGCTTATGGTGTGACTATATTAAAATTCAACAAGTTCAGAAGCATACGAGGAATAGAATAAAGACAAAAGATGACCCTTACTTATCCTAAAGATAGACAATGGTATATATGTGCTAGTTGGGGAGAGAATCCAGTCAGTAGATGGAGGATGTGGTAGTGGAAAAAAAAAAAGACACAACGTTTTGGTTGAACGTTTAGCACTATATTTAACAAAGTGAAATTGTGTGTTAATAGCCTTGAGTAAAATCCAAAAAATATTTTCAATTCATTGAAGATTATTTAGGAAAAACTTGAAAAAATACAACTTGATAAGGATTCCAATAAAAGATTCATAAGCAATACAAGTTTCAGAATTTTTAGTATATTTTCCCTAAAAAGCCATTTGATTTAAATTAAAAAGAATTCTATTTACCTGCCACTTAAATAAGAGGAAATTATTTGGTTTTGTAATAAGTCAATAAAATAAATTAACATATCTTCAGAAAACAGATATGCACACTAATTTTAAAATAATAGTGCTTAAGCTGTTCAGCAAACATTTGCAAAACTCCTTGCCATCAGCTAGCTCTGGAGTTCTGCTGGGTGAGTAAGGCCATGTATATTACTGCTCAGAGTACTGACGCAAAGCAATTGTCCCCTTCACCTCCATTTTTTGCCGTTGATATGTCATGCTATGTTGTTTAGAGATACATAGATGGCCCTACATAAAGGCCTTTTTTTGTGTGTATATGGGTGACTGTGATTTAACTTTCAAATCAGATGGCTCCTGATTTACAATGATTCAACTTACGATATATTTGGCAATGATGTGAAAGAGAAAGTGATTCAGTAGAAACTGTACTTTGAATTTTGTATTTGGGTCTTTATAAAAAGGGCCAGTGACATGTGGTATGGTGCCGTCTTGTGATGCTGGCAGGGGCAGTGAGCCACAGCTCCCAGCCAGCTAGAAAATTACAGGGGTGAACACCTGATATTCTTAAAACCATTCTATATATAACCATTCTTCTTTTTTTTAGTGTAATATTTAATAAATTGCAGGTGATATTTGATACTTGTTATAAAATAGGCTTTGCTTAAGATGATTTTGCCCAAATGCAGGCAAATGTAAGTGTTCTGAGTATGTTTAAATAAGCTTAAGGTAAGCTATGATATTTGATAGTTTAGGGGTATTAAATGCATTTTCAATTTTTTTATGTGTTTCTCCGTACATAGCCCCCTTGTAAGCTGAGGAACATCTCTATATGTATATGTAGCCTTGGTATGGCTTACATATTATTGGCATGAAACATCTAGAACAGTACATATGCCATATAATTATCTACAACATCAAACAAGTTTCTTGAAAACTTGTGCCAAAGGGGTTATGTCTTTAAGGATTCTTATTTCAGAAGGGTTCTCTCAAACATAAGATTTTTCAGAAGTTAAGTGAAAATCTGACCAAACTAAACATTTTTCCATTTTCCCTAGTGAGGAAAGATAGCTAAAATCTATCTGCCATTTTCAACACTGTACTCAACGACTGTAATTCTAATTTAAGAACAGATTATTTATATCAAAACCACATGTTGGTCTAATCTTGCACAATATTCATAAATCTCACTCAGAGCCTTGGACACTTTTATTTGTTGAGTCTATATGGTACTACAGACATTCATCTTTTTTGACCTCATAGCTTCATGTATGTCTATACTTTTGAAAATACATGCATCATAGTTCCATTGTAAAATGTCTGGGTTATAAAATGTGCTATGCTATCAAAATGGTAATAAGAACATACAAATGACCTGATGTAATGAACTGGACCAGATTGCCTGATATCACATTTCATACCAGAAAGATTCAGTGGTAAGTTTTAAAATGGCCAGCTATACTTCGACTGAATTATAACTCATTTAACTTCTTTCTTTGTGTACAGTATTATACATTAGTCAGTATTAGAGTAAATAAGTACTTTGGACAGATGTAAATATGCTGTAATAAAAAATGTTTTTCTTCTTTCTTTTAGTCCTTTTTACTTGTAAGACTAGCCACAAATACCATGCCTCCTCCAAAATAATTTGCAATCCAAATTTATCTCTAAATGAATTTATTGAACAGAAAAAACAAATATATATACACTTACAGTAGACATGTTCAAAAATAGTTACACAATAGCAAGGCCCTAAATGTAAGCAGTATAGTTGTTTTGTTTTGTTTTGTTTTGTTTTTTTTTCTTTAAAAAAAAAGAGGTTATGTGAAATATTGGAATTTTATTTCCAGGCCTAGTATTTCAAGACAGTTAACTACACTTACGGTGTCAACAGCCTCTTGTTGGCAGTATGATTTTATTGGCTCCATGGAATAACAGCAAGAATTTACTATTGCTTCTTTCTTTTATGACACACACAGAAAAAAAAATTGACACACTTGCTCAAGACCAACCAGAATCATGTTAACCTATCAAAATTGATGGGAGGCCTTCACTGCCAAAGTCACTGCTGGGTTTTCACAATTCATTGCAGACAATCTGCTACTCCCATTATGATAAAGGAGAGAAGAGTCACAAACAGGTAAGAAAGCTAGATTAATACTTGTAATTATCATTGAATTATTTAGCCTGCTATAGGATTATTATTATTAGTGTCATTTGATAATTTTCTCTCATTTTATTAAACACAACTGTGAGTAATTACCCTACCTAATATTTCTCTGTATTGGTTGACTACCTAGCAAACATTCATGAAAATATCCATTAGCCACACATATAAAATGCTGCATTATGATGCTGTTAAATCAGAATATACCACTACCTGATCCTGTAGCTCTTTGAGGCTTTGCAAATCAATTAATTCTATGTTTATTGGATTCTTCCCCTACAATTAGAAAATTTATAATAGAGTCCATGAACATTATTAGTTTTACCATTTTAAACCAGCAATCACACTTTGATTTTTACAACAAAAGCAGAAATATAAACACACACATTTGGATCAGTTTTCTGTTATTCTGTCTGGACTTCAGAATCCTATTCCTCAAGATAATGCACACCAAAGTTCTGGATTAAACAAGAAATTAGATGGCACCTGAACACTTGGTTTAATACTCTCCAAAGGACTATGCAACTTATTTCTTACATTATGACATTGTTTTACAAAGATCCACACTTTTATAATGTTAGTATTTTTAATAATCAATAAAGTCAATTAATCATGATTAAAATTCAAACATAAAAATTTCTACTTTTTGCTTTTGCCCCCCTCCATTTAGAACTTATTTATAGCCTGATAATTCAAAAAGTCCCTATGTTTATGAAAATCTGGACAGAAATAGCTCTAAGATCCCATTCAGAACTTGATATTAATCTAAGTCTTTTGGCTCCATTTATCCTGAGAGCAAAGAGTAGGACAAAGGATTTGAGTACTGTTAGTTTATCTGGGAGATTATCCAAGGTAGAAAAGAATGGGAAAGTGAGACAGTGAAGAAGCAACTTTGTCAAAGAGGTACATTGTTGATATAATTGTTGTGGATAGAAAATGAAGGCTTGCTTTTACTGAAAGGTCCTGAGAAACTTCTTTAAGTTGTCCTCATGAAGACCAGAAAACTGACAATTTTATCTATGGTTCTTATTTCCACTTCACTGAGAGCTGTCCTCAGAGGACAATAACTCTCCTCCTACACTTTTGGGTTGTGTTGGAGACATTCTAAAATGAGAGAGAGAACATGAGATGCTATCAGTGTTAAGTAACTGCAATTTCCCATGGAACTATCCACCACAGGTTGGCTATAATCAGGTGTTTGGGCCTTGATATCAGAGGGATTTGAGGCAGTATCATTTTAGGTTAATCATTATATCTGAAATTTCCAAAAACTTCAACTGATGAAACTTTGATTATAAATCTATAAATATAACAATAAATCTACAGTATTCCAATTATTTTCCTAGAAATACACAGACAAAGCATCAATTGATTAATATTTAAATGTTACAAAATACTGAACTGAAAGAATTTGGTCATATAACAACGTGTAAGAAGTAGAACTTAGGTTTAGGTTAGAACTCAGGATGCATTTGAGACTCAGTTAAGAAATTGAATGGAGGGATGCCTGGGTGGCTCAGTGGGTTAAGCCACTGTCTTTGGCTCAGGTCATGATCCCAGGGTCCTGGGACGGAGCCCCAAATTGGGCTCTCTGCTCAGCAGGGAGCCTGCTTCCTCCTCTCTCTCTGCCTGCCTCTCTGCCTGCTTGTCAACTCTCTCTGTCAAATAAATAAATAAAATCTTAAAAAAAAGTAATTGAATGGATGTCTGACTATCTTATAGGTTTGCTAAAAATCAGTGACTTTGTGTTCACGTGTGGCTATGCAGGTATTTTTAACTTTCTCTAAGAAGTTATTAGATTTGATTATATAATGGCAGTAAAGGATGGGGAAAAGCAAAGTACAAACCCCATAAAGACAAAGACACTGAGTATGAGAAAAGAGTAATAGATAAGAAGAATCAATGCATTTGAGGAAAATGGGAATTGAAATACACAATGATTGTTGATTTTTTTAGATGGAGAAAACAAAACTAGCTTGCAAGAAGGAAATAACAGAAGACATGTTGTGATGTGAGACAGAATCCTGGAAAAGGCAGTAATGTGGAATAAAGGAGTAGGGAGAGCATATCAGGTAATTTGGATAGGAAGGAGTTAGGAGGTAATTGCTTGATAAATTTTATATGGCCCACTTAAATGCACAGATTTCTCTTCTTTAATTTCTATGGAGAACAGGGTGTCCTTTCTCTTCCCTTTCAGAGCACCAGAGGTGTACTCTTTCAGACTGAAAACCTGAAAAGCTCAGGACTCAGTTGCTTAAGCACAGCTGAGAGGACATATTTCAATTAAGATTTACATTTTGCTCTATGTAGTAGACTGTCAAAAGTGGTTTAACCATATTTTTACATTTAATAAGAAGACTACAGAGAGTGTTTTCTGGTGTTGGTTCAGAGTGTCCATCCCTCTGAACAGATTTTTCTCTCAAAGTCCGGGGCAAGAAATCAATGTTTACATATGTATTCACTAAAAAAGCAGCTGGAAGATGCTGAGCACTGTGGCCCATGAGATCAAGGCACCAGCACACACTTGTGAGTGGTGAGCTCCCAAGGCTGGAGGAAAATTCTAGAATAAAGTGCTTATTAGAGAGCCATACCTTTTCTCCTGTTTCCTTACCTCTCTGCACTACCCTCTTGTATCCACAGCATTGGAAATGCTTTTAGCAACACAACACACTGAATCACCACAAATTATGTGATTCTCTTGGTGGAAAACCAAACACTGTGTAAAAACTGTGGGTTTCTAGTTCATGCTTCTGGATTGAAAATAATTCAGAATAAGCTGATAGGAGTAGCCAAGAGAGATTTAATCTTCTGTTTGGAAAAGACCTTCTATATAAGTGAGTAGAGGAACCTTTAAGAATTATTCATGTTTAGGGGCACCTGGGTGGCTCAGCGGGTTAAGCCTCTGCCTTTAGCTCAGGACATGATCTCAGGGTCCTGGGATTGAGTCCTGCATTGGGCTCTCTGATTGGCAGGGAGCCTGCTTCCTCCTCTCTCTGGCTTCCTCTCTGCCTACTGCCTACTTCTGATCTGTCTCTGTCAAAGGAATAAATAAAATCTTAAAAAAAAAGAATTATTCATGTTTAGGGGCACCTGGGTGTGGGTTACACCTCTGCCTTTAGCTCAGTTCATGATCTCAGGGTCCTGGGATCAAGCCCCACATCAGGTTCTCTGCTCAGCGGGGAACATTTTTCCCCCTCCCACTTTCTGACTGTCTCTGCCTACTTGTGATCTCTGTCAAATAAATAAATAAAGTTTTTTTTAAAGAATAATTATTCATGTTTACATATATGCACCAGAATGCTATGTCCCTTGTCAAATAGGCTTCAAATCAACAAAAATGATAATATTTTACTTAATAAGTTTTTTAATTCCTCTGTTAACATTTTGGAATACATCATTTTAATGCACATCTGCAAATTTGTAATCACTTCATGTGAGACAAGGAATGCTTAAAAAGGCAACCAGGGGCACCGGGGTGGCTCAGTGGGTTAAGCCTCTGCCTTTGGCTCAGGTCATAATTTAAGGGTCCTGGGATCGAGCCTTGCATCAGTCTCTCTGCTCAGCCGGGAGCCTGCATCTCTCTCTCTCTTTCTGCCTGCCTCTCTGCCTGCTTGTGATCTCTCTCTGTGTCATATAAATAAATACAATCTTTAAAAAAAAAAAGGCAACCAAAAAACATTTACAGTTTTGGACAGGAATTTCCCTTACATTTGGATAAGGATGCAAATTCAACTTCATAATAAATTACACTGCATCATAAAGATTAAATGCACTTGGGATTGCGTTCTCTCCTCCCTCCATCCTATCGTAGACACAGCTGCCCGACTAATCTTCCAAAAACACACATTTTCATGTGCTGCTTTTCAAAACTAGCTTCCTGTTGCCTGAAAAAATAGTCTCAAATGCTTTTGTCTGGCATTCAGGGCTCTCTAGGATGGGCACTCTGGCCAACACATCACTGCTCGTTTGTTCCACCACACACAAGTGGATCTCGGGCTAGTTATTCAGAGACCCACCTCCTCACCGACCCAGCAAAGGTCTCGTGCATCTACTAAACTCGCGGCTCACTCAGTGATGTTCTCAAAGGCCATTAGTGGGTGACATGCCACTGCTAGAGTCAGGAGCCAGTGTGAAGTTGCCGCTGCCTAAGTGCATGGACTGAAAGCGGGAACGTTGATTCTCCAGGAGAAAACTGGGGCATTGTTATGAGAAGGCAGACGGCAAAACCACCCAGGTCCCCTATGACTGCTTTAACACACTCTGGACAAAATTTAAGGAGACAAGTGAACGTATTAACTCCCACTTAGGCTGTAGAAGGCAAATGCAACGGAGGGAAGGCGTTATCTTCTTCTGGAACAAACCACTTAGCTCCAGCTACTTTTATAAATAGATCAGACCCTGTCCAGGAACCCACTTAGCTGGGTTCATTTGTATACAATGTCCATACCCTCAGGAATATTAACATTTTATCTCAGATTGCATTAATTTAAATAAAACTTAACAAAAATGGTGTGAAATGAACAAAAACACCATATTCTGTGATGAATCAAATGAAATATATTTTCAGTTGCTGTTTTCCCCATTTAAAGATAAAATTTCTGATAACTGTCATTATTTGTGAAAAGACACAAGACCAACAGTTTGTGTGTGTATGTGTGTTTTGGTTTTTGGTTTTTGGTTTTTGTTTTTTTTCTTCCCCTAAAGGCTATAGCCATATTGTCACTAATAAAGATCTCAAATTTGCCTGGAAGCTTTCATGGCAAATTGTCAGTCTGAGGGTAGTCACCATGCAGCCAAATGGCTTTAAACATCATCAGAGCCTTTCTTCCACACACATTCTCTTCCTGGTTTAAACATTAGTTACCCTGGTTCTACACTGACACAGTATTTGCATCTCTCTCCTGTCCATAACTCCTAAAAGTTGGGGACCTCTCACTTTGGTTTCCCCAGAGCATGACATTTTATTTGGTGCTTGGGGGGCAATGGGAAGTTCAAGAAGTATGTTAATACTATCACTCAATGTATTTATCCATGCTATGCACCAACAGTGTAGTAAATATCGTTCATTTCTTATAACAAAGGCAGTAGGAACTTCTCCCAAGGGACGGAATTCCAAGGACAGAATGAAGGCAGGAAGGGAGCTGGTCTATTTGGACCTACTTTGTGGGAGACACTGGTTTAGGTATTTTTATTATGTATACATTATACCACTGAACTGTCACAATCCTGCAAATTCTTACATGCTTGGGTTTCTATGTAGCAAGTTTAGCAATCCACCCAAATTCACAGTGACAGGCCCGTGAGTCAAATCCAGCATGCTTGACTCCATGATTGTCAAGTCCACTAGCCCCATATATCATGAATCTGAGATTCATGAGTGTGTAGGTGCTATCAGGAAATGTCAAAAATGCCCATTTCAGGGACACATGGATGGCTCAGTTGGTTAAACGTCTACCTCCAGCTCAGGTCATAATCCCAGCATCCTGGGATCGAGTCCCCCATCAGGCTTCTTGCTTACCAGGAGCCTGCTTCCCACTCTGCCTGCCTCTCCCTCTGTTTGTGCTTTCTCTATGACAAATGAATAAATTAAATCTTTTGTAAAAATCTTGTTAAAAAGGCCCATTTAAAAGAATGTTTTAAAACATTGTTTGGACAGCAATAGAAGCGAAAGCAGAATGACATAATGTAACGACAGATAGTTTATGTGGGAGCCCTTTGGGTACTCTGGTGGATGAATGTTTTTAAATTAGTTTTTCATGGACATGGGGAGTTAGAGAGGAGAAGGGAGGTGGGAGAAATTGGAAGGGGAGCTGAACCATGAGAGACTATGGACTCTGAAAAACAATCTGAGGGTTTTGAAGGGGCGGGGGATTGGGAGGTTGGGGTACCAGGTGGTGGGTATTATAGAGGGCACTGCTTGCATGGAGCACTGGGTGTGGTGCAAAAAGAATGAATACAGTTATGCTGAAAATAAATAAAAATAAATTTAAAAAAATTAGTTTTTTGTAAACTGCCAAAAAAGAAAAGCACTCCCATTTATAGCGTACACTTTATGGTTCACAAAGCACGTGCCAACAATAAAAATAATGATGGGTTACCGTTACAATTCATAGAAAAGGAGGTACAGGGAAATTGAATGAAAGGGAATAACAAAGTAGGTTCATAAGTCCATCTTCATTGTAAAAAAAATTAACCTGAGAGTGCGTTTCTGCCACCTCTCTCCTGTTTGACCTGATAAAGAATGACCACGATACATGAATTATAGTTCGGGGTTTTGAAAAGCATAATAGCTTTATACCAACACTTTAGCTTTTATTTATTTATTTATTTATTTATTTATTTATTTATTGCTAACAAGATAGCTCGATTTGATATGCGGTTCCTGACAACCAACCTCAGAAGTAATTCCATCTTCATGAGAAGTCAGAAAGAACCACAAACCAAACCTCAAAATAGATTCAAAGAGAAAATACTCTTAAAAAAATTTCCCTTCCTGGGGCACCCGAGTGGCTCAGTGAGTTAAAGCCTCTGCATTCAGCTCAGGTCATGAACCAAGGGTCCTGGGATTGAGCCCAATGTCTGTCTCTCTTGTCAGCGGGGAGCCTGCGTCCACTTCTCTCTGCCTGCTCTCTGCCTATTGGTGATCTATGTCTGTCAAATAAATAAATAAAATCTTTAAAAAAAAAATTCCCTTCCTATCAGAAGCAGACCAAACCACTAACAAATTCCCCAGAAAGCTTCATCTAAAAGGTTGTGTACTTTCCTCAGTCACCCAGCAGGACCTTCTTCTCTGGGCCTGGTATTTCTTCAATGGCCTATTCCAGAGAATAAGACACTAAACTACTGAGCGCCATGGGCCTCAGAACCACGAAAGAGATGATGAGGGGCACAAAGCACGCCTCTGGTCACCAAGGGGGTACGTAAACGTTTGCTGCTTTTCTGCATTTTTCAAAGCTGAGTTTTTAGCTGGAGGCCGTTCCTTTACGATAAATTGCTGATACCATATAGTAAAAGCCATTATATGATCTTTTACAAACCATTTCCTATCTTTGCATTCTCATGTGCCAAGACAGACACAGATTATTTAAAACCCTGAAGAGAGTGCTATTGCATTTAAATTGCCTGTGAAAGACCCCTCCCCCAGAAAGCCCCCTCCCCTAGAAGATAGATAGGATGACTAACCGCTTGTTTGCTTTTCTGTGAACCGCTGGCTTTTAGGCGTAGATTAGGTTAGGTTATTAATTGCTTATTAATTGCTCTTTTGCCCTTCTGTAACTGCTTGGCTTATAGAACTAATAGAGACGCCATGATGGCATTCCTACCTTCCCCCTTCTTGTTCCCCCTTCCCGCCTCTCTCCTCCCGCGCACGGGCCCTCAGAACCAATGAGCCTGTTCCCCCTTCCCGCCTCTCTCTTCGCGCGCGTGGGGTCCTCAGAGCCAATCAGCAAAACCCAAGTATGCCTTTTTCAAAAGTTCAAACTGTCCACCAATCAGTTGCGCCCCACCCAAAACTTGTTTGTACCTTCCTATAAAAGACCCCGCTTCACTCCGGTCGGTGTGCTGCTCGGTTAGCCGGAGCTACCGACCACCCGCCGGTACCTGCGTGACAATAAACCTCTTGCTGTTTGCATCCAGTGGCAGTGTTGGATTCTTGGGTAAGGGGATCCGCGGGTCTTTCACCTGTAACCTTCGTGCAATAGATTTATGATTGATGATAGATTTAGTTAAAATATAACTGTTTTAAATATTTATTCTCAGTAAAAGATTTCAAACTATGCTCATTTAAGTAAGTTGGTACATAATCCCTTTTCTATTAAACCATAGTGCAAGGACCAATGCCGCGCTTCCGCGAGAACCCCAAGCTCTTTTTCTAGAATGGCCATATTCGTATGTATCAGGTGTCCTCTTTTCACTCCCTTTGTGGAGCACCTACCATGGAGGTCATGTAATAACCAATGACCAAAAAACAAACAAAAAACCCAAACATCCAGGTCGAAGTTATTCGCGCCTGCCATCATGCAAAGGCAGACCCTGCCTGGAGACCAGGGGACTGCTCAAATAGGAGGCAGGCATCTCAGCCCAGGCCTGTGCTGGGGAAGTTGGTTTCGGGCTTCTGGCGCAATCAGAAGCCAGCAAAGTGACCTGAGAGTGCAGCCGGGTTTAGGGCTGATGATCTTTTTTTTTTTCCAGCCAGGCTGCACCCGGACACCCGCTAGGGGAGCCAGGCTAGGAGGCCGCTTAGCGCCGGCGTTGGCCACGCTCGCAGGCCCCCGGGGCTTCACCCAGTGCCCAGGCCCCGGCCTCCGCCTCAGGAAGGAGGGGGGCGGGGGCGGGGGCAGCCCGGAGAAGGGGCTTTGCTAATTGCCGAAGCGGGAAGTGAGCACGCAGAGGACATGGCGGAGAGTCTGGGAGGAGGTGGAGGGGCTGGCGGAGGAGGGGCGTGCAGCGCCCCGGTGCTGTGCTGCGGCCCAGTCGGGACTGGAGGACCCACAGGACTCGCCGCCCATGCGCTCCTCTGCTCCAGCCCAGCCCTGGAGTCCGCGCTGCCCCCTCCCAGCCCCAAGGCTTCTCCAGACTACCCTCTGCGGACAGGTAAATTGAATCCGCGCTGCGCCCTCACCTGGAGCAGAAAGCCCAGGCCGCGAACTCGCGGTGGTGTGGGGACCCAGCCTCCCGCGACCCCCGGGGCACCGGGACCACCCCGGATGCCACACACCGCACCCGGGTCCGCACGGGGTCGGGCCAGGGATGGCGCCGCCCGAGGTTCCCCCCCCCAGTGGGCGCGCTAGCCCCCATTGTTCGGCACCCCCATGCCTGCATGCCAAGGTCCCCCTTCCCTCGTCTCCCGCCATGGCCCCACCGCTTTTGTTCTGGACTTGGGATCCTAGGTGGAAACTAGTCCCTCAGACCTCCCTGGCAGCAAGGAGCACAGGGAGGGATTCTCGGTTTTTCCACCCTGGGCTCTTCCTCTCTCCTCATTCACATGCCTTCTTGTGTCCTTTCCTCTCCTCTTTGTCACTTTTATTAAATGGTTTTGTTCTGCATGTTGACCCGCAGAGCGATTTCATGAATGAATATATAGGAAACTAAGTCGGAGCCCACCTGTGAGAGCCCACCTGTGGAGGCCTTTCATTAGAATGGTCTCTGGTTCTAGCCTCAGTTCAGAATACTGCGTGTACCTGAGGACCGAGTCCAGATGTTTCTTTCCTCTCTGACTTGAATTTGAAATCCTCCTCAGACTTCAGCTTCCAGGATTGCTCCCGTCCTTGCTCTCCCACTGTCTCGGTGGGGATCCGCCATGAGTGTTGAACACAGGAATGAATGAATGATATATACCCCCAGGTCGCTGGGGATTTTTCTTGTTTTGCTGAGGTTGGAAAGGCTTGGGAGAGACCCCCTGTATGCAGATACAGAGCTGCATGCAATTGCTTAGATAAACGTGTTCCCCACTTAATTGCTTGGGCATTGAACATTTCGCCCTTAACCTGTGGCTTGAGCAGTTAGGAGGAGACAATCTGGAGGTGAATCAGAAGATGGCTGAATCCACATGGTGGTGGGCTGGGTTTGGGAGATTTCCTTTTCCTGGAGATTCTAAAAGAAAGATCTAAATTCTTCCAATGGGGAGTGGTAAAAAATCTTATTATCATGGGAGATGGAAAATAAATTGTCTGGTTAACCTTTCCCTCCCCTTCAAAACCCATTATTTGAAAAAACAAAAAAGGAAGTGAAGGGAGAAATCCTCCCACTCCCATCCCCACTCACCTCCATAGCCACCTCCTCTTCCAAGAACTAACAGACAAGGTGCCAAGAAGTGTTAGGTACCAGCAGTGGTCTCAGAGCTCATTCAAGGATCATGGTGAAAGTCATTCAAAGAGATTGTGGGGGCACAGGGATCCAATTAAGGGGGACAAGTTTAAGGTTTGCCTGGTCCCCTAAAAATTAATGGCACTAGAGAAGATGAGCTTTGGGAAGTATAGCTTAATGGATACAACGTGTAAAAAGCTTCAGTGAGTCATGGTGGGAAGAGGCTATGAGGGCAGCAAAGACAGTCTTAGATGATGTTATTAATAGCACTACAGGCTCTAGATTTCCTGTGGCGGTGTTCTTGGCAAGACCAGCCCGGCCAAAGTGGATACTCACACAACCTGGAACAGAGGGTCTTGGAGATCCCAGCAAGTGTGGTATGATGAGAGCATAAAATTATAGGAGGTGTCCTTTGGAAGGACTGTCTTCTTGACTTTAAAAGGGAGAACCCAAATCTGTAGGTGAAATCTTCTTGGCT
Organism: Mustela putorius furo; assembly: GCF_011764305.1. Taxonomy (NCBI): domain Eukaryota; kingdom Metazoa; phylum Chordata; class Mammalia; order Carnivora; family Mustelidae; genus Mustela; species Mustela putorius. The sequence goes on along the minus strand of NW_025421881.1, from coordinate 43,166 downwards.
ACAAAGAAGGCCGAGGCCTTCTAAGGTCAAGGTCTCCTCGTCATTTTAAAAGATGTCAAAGAACATATTCAGACATTTCAAAGATATCCTCATGTCCATCCGTTCCCACTCTGGAATTCTATCAATAAGGTGAGAGTTCCTCTAGTTGGAAAAAAAAAGATCTAAAAAGACTTCCCTTTCTCATGTAATTTCTGTAACCTCCAGGACACACCCACCTACCCCTTCCAGCGCTGTAATGAAGCTACAGCTGGTGCCAATTTGTGGAACTCCTTAAAGGCTATTTTCCCTTATATACCCCCGGACCAAGTTCCCATGCTCCCTCACCTGATTTCCTGCACTCACCTCCCACCTGGTGTGTGTTCACACCTGCACGTGCCTTTTACCAACCCCTTTGCCAAAAGGCAGCCAGAGTGACCTTTCAAAGACCTATCAGTTCCTGGCCTTTGTCTCCATAGAAATCTGCACTGATCTTCTAACAAATTCTCAGTCCTCCAAAGGCATCCATAATCCTCCCATCCATCTCTTCCTACCCTTCCAACTGACTGATGCCTGTTCTGCCCTGTCTTTCTGCCCTTCAACCACGCTGCCTCCCTCTTCCTGTGGAGACCCCACATGGTGCCTGCCTCCAAGCACAGGTGATTCCCATTGATGGGAAGACCCTCTTCCTCTCCCCCGTCTCCCCACTCCAGTTACTCCCACTTATTCGTGAGCTCACAAGCCCCATGGTACACACTCTCCATGCAGCCTGCTCTCTCTTTTCTAGCACTGGCCTCCGTTTCTAGCTGTGGTTGTGTCACGGATGTCCCTCCCCAGCCTGCCTCCAAGCTCTCCGTCCATTTAGCTCCAGCACCTGACACAGTGCCTGGCACGTAGTAAGCCCTGGCTAGCTTTTAAGAGCCTCACTGAGGGACTGAAAGCGTTTTAAAAATGTCACCACGTAGGCTCCAAACTGTAGGCAGAAAAAGCTTTGCCTGGATTGACATTTTAGAGACGTATTCGTCAAGTTAGATGTGTTCACTGACTTTACCTTGTAAAATTAAAAAAAAAAAAGGACCTCTGTATCACTTCACATCTAACGAAGGCACATGTATACTATTAGACCACGTTATGAGCTTAATGGAAGGAGACAAGATTTTTTCGCTAAGAAAATGTATAAGACTGTTGAGGTCACGTGGGAGGAAATAGTCCGTTTGTTGGAGCATTGCTATCTTACTCTATCACAGCCACTAATAAAAATCTGACACGGGGTGAGTCAGAATTGTCTGTCGGAGATGAGTTAGATCTGGCTCATGTTCGTACAGACATGAAAGCCAGGAACGAAGAAGCAGGCTTTGAAAGCCTGGGTTGAGGAGGCGGTGTGGTTCACTGCGATGAGCTAAGTGCCCAGGGCCACTGGCAGACACGCGGGCCTGTGTCCTTCCTTTGTTCTGGGGTCCCTCTTGCACCATGTGGTGAGGCTAGCAGCTGGGAGCAGCTCAGGACAGGACCCGGTGGCATCTTACCTCTCCCACCCTCCTGTGGGCTCCAGTGGGCTCCAGTGGGTCCAGTGGGTCCCAGGGGACAGCCTGCCTTCCTTGCAAAGCCCAGTAGCACTGGGAGCAGAAACTGGGACCAAAGAGTGAGCACCCTGTTTGACAAGCTGGACCAGCCACCTCTTCTTCAGATGCAGGGGGAGCCCTGGCGTGCTGACTCTTCCTCCTTCTTCTTCCTTTCCCCTTTCCTCCCTCCCTCCCTCTTCCCTTCCCCTCTGTCCTTCCCTGGTGGTGCCCTTTCCTGATGCCCACTTCATCCCTTTTCCTTTCTTACAGGCCTGTCTTCTAGAGTTTCTTCTCTCCTCCCAATTACTTCCCTTCGTCTGAATCTCCTCTTTGGTCCCTTTGTCCCCGCTCTCTGCTCCTCCTCCCCTTCCCTGGCCCCTGTTCAGCTCCATCCAGACTGCAGGCAGAGGTGGACTAACACTCTCACTCACTAGCTCAGCCACCCTCCAGAAAAGTCACTCTTCGGTGGCCACCTTCCTGACCCCCTGGGCCTTTCTCCACTTATTCAGCTATTGCTCTGAAGTCTGTGGAGGACAGAGCGGGGCTGCCGCAGAATCAGGCCAGAGGAGAAACCAAACCATGTGTCCACACTGTCCCCCAGTACTGCTTCTCTGAGAGCTTTCCGAGTCCTCAACAGGGTTAGGATTTAGGGGCTTCTTCAGAACCGGGAGTGAAAACAGCCATAGGTCAAAAGAAAAGCTATGGCCCCCACACAAAATAATAATTACAAATGAAAACTAAGTTAACTCTGAAGTCCCAAAGTCAAAAAATTACCTTGAATCTGTCACTATAAAGCACCCAAGGCCTCATTATCTGGGTTCTGCGTGCCCTGGTAATGGCAGGAGGCTTTGACCCCCTTCCCTCTTCATCCACTCCCAAAGAACGTCCTCTGAGGTGGTCTTCAAACTTCCTCTGAGAAACTGTCTCTGGGAACTGTAGGCTCTTGGCTGCTGGGACAAATGAGGGTGATGTCAGTACCTGATGGGAAGCTTTACCAGGAGATTGTGGCTTCTGGATGCAGTCCTCAGGTCCCATGGTCTGGGTGAGATCAGGATCTTTCAGTGGAGGCGGACAGATGAGATTTCAGATTTTGAGTTGATTCTGGGATGATTAGTGCTTTGGAGGGCATTGGGTGAAGGTATTTTGCACACGGGAAGGACACGAATTTGGGGAGCCAGAGAGTGGACTGTTAAGAGCTGACCTGCATTTCCCCCAGAAACCTTGCTGCTGTCCTTACCTCTGGTACCACAGAACGTGACCTTATTTGGAACTAGAGTCCTTACACATGCAATCACATTACAGTGAGGTCGTTAGAGTGGGCCCTAATCTCCTGTAACTGACCTCCTTATGGAAAGGGAAAATCTGGACAGAGAGATGCCCCTACTGTCAGTGGTGGGCAGTGCATGAACTTCTAGAACCCTGACAGTAGTGGAAAACAGACTCAGGCTGGGCACTAGGTAAATGGGAGCTCTAGTGGAATTTCAGATGAAGATGCTGTGGACCTCGGCTTCCCAGGTCATAGTGACGTTAGGATTTCAAATTCAAGTCAGAGATGAAAGAAACATCTGGACTCGGTCCTCAGGTACATGCAGTATTCTGAACTGAGGCTAGAACCAGAGACCATTCTAATGAAAGGCCTCCACAGGTGGGCTCTCACAGGTGGGCTCCGACTTAGTTTCCTGTATATTCATTCATGAAATCGCTCTGCGGGTCAACATGCAGAACAAAACCATTTAATAAAAGTGACAATGAAGTGAGGAAAGGGAGGCCAGAAGGCATGTGAATGTGGAGAGAGGAAGAGCCAGGGCGGGGCGGAAAACCCGAGAATCCCTCCCTGTGCTCCTTGCTGCCAGGGAGGTCTGAGGGACTAGTTTCCACCTGGGATCCCAAGTCCAGAACAAAAGTGGCGGGTCCAAGGCTCGGGATAAGGGAAGGGGGTCCTCGGCACCCAGCGTGGGGGTGCCAAACGATGGGTGCTATTGCGCTCGGTGCGGGGGGCACCTCGCCAGGCTCCGTCCCCGGCCTGACCCCGTGGGGTCCCGGGTGTGGCCTGTCGTCTGGGGTGGTCCCGCTGCCCCGGGGGTCGTGGGAGGCTGGGTCCCGACACCCCCGCGAGCTAGCGGCCCGCGCTTTCTGCTCCAGGTGAGGGCGCGGCGCTGTGTCACTTTACCTGCTTGCAGAGGGTCCTCCGGAGAAGCCATGGGGCGGGGGGGGGGGGGGCAGCGGGCCGCTGGAGCGGGACAGCGAGGCCACAGGGGCTGGGAGGGAGCGCGGGAGTGCGGGGGTCCTGCAGTGCTGACTGGGCCCCAGCAGAGCACCGTGGCACTGCGCGCCCCTCCTCCGCCAGCCCCTCCACCTCCTCTCAGACTCTCCGCCACGTCCTCCGAGAGCTCACTTCCAGGTTCCGCAATTAGCAAAGCCCCTTCTCCGGGCCGCCCCAGTCCCCCGCCCCTCCCCCTCCGTCCTGAGGCGCGGGCCCAGGGCACGGGCGCCGGCGAAGCCCCGGGGGCCTGCGAGCGTGGCCAGCGCCAGCGCTGAGCGGGCTCCTAGCCTGGCTCCCCGAGCGGGTGTCCGCGCGCTGCCTGGCTGCAAAAAGATCATCAGCCCTAAACCCTGGCTGCACTCTTGGGTCACTTCGCTGCCTTCCTGATTGTGCCCAAAGCCGGGAACCAGCTTCCCCAGCACAGGCCTGGGCTGAGATGCCTGCCTGCGATCACTTTGAGCAGTCTCCTAGTCTCCAGGCAGGGTCCGCCATTGCATGATGGCACGCGCGAATCACTTCGACCTGGATGTTTGGGTTTTTTGTTTGTTTTTTGGTTATTGGTTATTACATGACCTCCATGGTAGGTGCTCCACAAAGGGAGTGAAAAGAGGACGCCTGATACATACGCATATGGCCATTCTAGAAAAAGAGCTTGGGGTTCTCGCGGAAGCACGGCATTGGTCCTTGCACTATGGTTTAATAGAAAAGGGATTATGCACCAACTTACTTAAATGAGCATAGTTTGAAATCGTTTACTGAGAATAAATATTTAAAACAGTTATATTTTAACTAAATCTATCATCAATCATAAATCTATTACACGAAGGTTACAGGCAATTTAAATGCAATAGCACTCTCTTCAGGGTTTTAAATAATCCGTGTCTGTCTTGGCACATGAGAATGCAAAGATAGGAAATGGTTTGTAAAAGATCATATAATAGCTTTTACTATACGGTATCAGCAATTTATCCTAAAGGAGCGGCCTCCAGCTAAAAACTCAGCTTTGAAAAATACAGAAAAGCAGCAAACGTTTACGTACCCTCTTGGTGACCAGAGGCGTGCTTTGTGCCCCTCATCATGTCTTTCGTGGTTCTGAGGCCCTTGGCGCTCAGTAGTTTAGTGTCTTATTCTCTGGAATAGGCCATTGAAGAAATACCAGGCCCAGAGAAGAAGGTCCTGCTGGGTGTCTGAAGAAAGTACAACCTTTTAGATGAAGCTTTCTGGGGAATTTGTTAGTGGTTTGGTCTGCTTCTGATAGGAAGGGAAATTTTATTTTTAAAGATTTTATTTATTTATTTGATAGAGATCACAAGTAGGAAGAGAGGCAGGCAGAGAGAGAGGAAGAAACAGGCTCCCTGCTGAGGAGTGAGCCTGATGTGGGGCTCGATCCCAGGACCCTGGAATCATGACCTGAGCCGAAGGCAGAGGCTTTAACTCACTCTGCCACCCAGGTGCCCAAGGTAAATTTTTTTTTAAAGATTTTATTTATTTATTTGACAGACAGAGATCACAAGTAGGCAGAGAGCAGGCAGAGAGAGAAGTGGATGCAGGCTCCCTGCTGAGCAGAGAGCCAGACATGGAGCTCAATCCCAGGACCCTAGGATCATGACCTGAGCCGAACGCAAAGGCTCAGTGAGCCAAACTCACTGAGCCACTCGGGTGCCCCAGGAAGGGAAATTTTTTTAAGAGTATTTTCTCTTTTAATCTATTTTGAGGTTTGGTTTGTAGTTCTTTCTGACTTCCATTGAAGATGGAATTACTTCTGAGGTTGGTTGTCAGGAACCGCACATCAAATCGAGCTATCTTGTTAGCAATAAATAAATAAATAAATAAATAAATAAATACTAAAGTGTTGGTATAAAGCTATTATGCTTTTCAAAACCCCAAACTATAATTCATGTATCGAGGTCATTCTTTATCAGATCAAAAAGGAGAGAGGTGGCAGAAATGCACTTTAAGGTTAATATTTTTACAAAGAAGATTGACTTATGAACCTACTTTGTTATTCCCTTTCATTCAATTTCCCTGTACCTCCTTTTCTATGAATTGTAACGGTAAACCATCATTATTTTTATTGATGGCACGTGAGAATTAGAGATCAATGCCCAAAGTGAAAGCAGAAGGCAGGTTTATTAACGCAACGGCACACTATCTAAGGGAGAGCAGGTGGTATTCCATGAGGTGGAGCTGGCCCTTACTTTGTTTTGGGATTGGATATTTCTTGGTCTTTTTGAAGTGGGAGGACCTTCAACATGCAGTGGATTGATCTCTAATGGAGGCTGCTTCCAATCATTTGGGGGAACTCCTACCACATGTTGGGAAAAGGTGTTGTTGTCATTTTTATTTTTTTTTATTTTTTTCAGGGTTCCAAAATTCACTGTTTATGCACCACACCCAGTGCCCTCCATAACTCCCATTAACAGGCTTACCCAACCCTCTGCCCCCTCCCCTAAAAACTCTCAGTTTGGTTCTCAGAGTCTCTCATGGTTTGTCTCCCCCTCCAATTTCCCCCCACTCACTTCTCCTCTTGATCACCCAGTGTCTTCTGTGTTATTCTTTATGCTCCACAATTAAGTGAAACCATATGGAAATTGACAATCTCTGCTTGAATTATTCCACTCAGGATTATCTCCTCCTGTCCCGTCCATGTTGATACAAAAGTTGGGTATCCTTCCTTTCAGAAGGAAGCATAATACTCCATTGTAAAAATGGATCATATCTTCTTTATCCGTTCATCCATTGAAGGTCATCTTGGTTCTTTCCAAAGTTTAATGACTGTGGCCATTGCTGCTATAAACATTAGGGTACAGATGTCCCTTCTTTTCACTGCATCTGTATCTTAGGGGTAAATACTCAGTAGTGCAATTGCAGTGCAAGGGTTGCAGGGTCATAGGGTTAGCTCTAATTTTAATTTCTTAAGGAGTCTCCACACTGTATCCCAAAGTAGCTGCACCAACTGGCATTCTCACCAATAGTGTAAGAGGGTTCCCCATTCTCCACATCCTCTCCAACACTTGTTGTTTATTGCCTTCTTAATTTTGGCCATTCTAACTGTGTAAGGTGGTATCCCAATGTGCTTTTGATTTGAATCTCCCTGATGGCTAATGATGATGAACATTTTCTCATGCATCTGTTTGCCATTTGTATGTCTTCTTTGGAGAAGTGTCTGTTCATGTCTTCTGCCCATTTTTTGACATGATTATCTGTTTTGTGTGTGTTGAGTTTGAGGAGTTCTTTATAGATCTTGGATATCAGCCCTTTATCTGTAATGTCATTTGTGAAAATCTTCTCCCATTCCGTGGGTTGTCTCTTCATTTTGTTGACTGTTTCCTTTGCTGTGCAGAAACTTTTGATCTTGATGAAGTCCCCAAAGTTCATTTTTGCTTTTGTTTCCTTTGTCTTTGGGGACATGTCTTGAAAGAATTTGCTGTGGCCAGTGTCCAAGAGGTTACTGCCTATGTTCTCCTCTAGGATTTTGATAGATTCCTGCCTCACGTTGAGGTCGTTTGTCCATTTCGAATTTATCTTTATGTATGGTATAAGAGAATGGTTGAGTGTCATTCTTCCATACATAGCTGTCCGATTTTTCCAGCACCATTGATTGAAGAGGCTTTTTTCCACTGTGTAATTTTCTCTGCTTTGTCAAAGATTTTTTGACCATAGAGTTGATGGTCCATATCTGGGCACTCTACTCTAATCCACTAGTCTACAAGTTTTTTTAACCCACTGAGCCACCCAGGTGCCCCTTTAAGCTATTATTTAAAAGTAGAGTCATTCTTTTTTTTTAATATTTTATTTATTATTTATTTGACAGAGAGAGATCACAAGTGGACGGAGGACAGGCAGAGGGTTAGGGTTAGACGTCGTTGGGGTCAGGGTTAGCGTAAGGCTTAGGGTAGGGGTCAGATTTAGGGTTAGGTTCATGGTTAGGTTTAGGGTCAGGCTCACAGTAGGGTCACGGTTAGCGTTACGCTCAGAGTCAGGGCCAGGGTCAGGGTTAGGGTGACGGTTAGGTTTAGGGTCAGGTTCAGGGTCATGCTCAGGTTTAGGGTCAGGTTCAAGTTTTGGTTTGGGGTCAAGGTTCATTTCAGGGTCAGGGTTAGGTTTGGGACAGGTTTAGTGTCAGGGTTAGGGTTAGGTCAGCTTTATGTTTAGGTTCTGTTTTATGAGTAGGTTCAAGATCAGGGTTAGATTTAGGGTTAGGATTCTGTTAACAATCACGAATTTGGTCAGAGTTAGGTTTACAGACAGGGTTAGGGTCAGTGTTAAGGTCAAGGCCAGGGTCAGGTTTAAGGTTAAGGTCTGACATAGGCACAGTTCAGAGTTAGGTTTATGATCAGGGTCAGGGACAGGTTCAGGTTTATTGTTAAAGTGGGGTTATGGTTAGGGTTAGAGGTAGGTTGAGGGTTAGGGTTACACCGGGTTAGGGTCAGTGTCAGGGATAATGTTAGGGGTTAGTTTTAGGGTTAGGTTCAGCGTTAGGTTTCGGGTCAGGGCCCTTGTTAGTGTCAGGGTCAGGGTTACGTTTAGGGTTAGAGTTAGGGTCAGGCTCCCATTCAGTGTCAGGGTTAGTGTTAGGGTCAGGGTCAACGTCACTGTTAAGGTCATGGTAAGGTTTATGGTCTTTTCCTGGGTCAGAGTCAGGGTGAAGACTAGGGCCACTGACAGCTTTATGGTCAAGATCAAATATTGGTTTAAAGTCCACATTCGGGGGGCGCCTGGGTGGCTCAGTGGGTTAAGCCGCTGCCTTTGGCTCAGGTCATGATCTCAGAGTCCTGGGATCGAGTCCCGCATCGGGCTCTCTGCTCGACAGAGAGCCTGCTTCCCTCTCCCTCTCTCTCTCTCTCTGGCTGCCTCTCTGTCTACTTGTGATTTCTCTCTGTCAGATTAATAAATAAAATCTTTAAAAAAAAAAAGTCCACATTCGGGTCAGGGACAGGGTTATGTGGTGGTAAGTGTTAGAATTATGGTTAGGTTTAGGGTCAGGGCCAGAGTCAGGTTTAGGGTCAGGGTCTGGTATAGGCAAAGTTCAGGGGTAGGGTTATGATCATAGTCAGGTAGGGGTCAGGGTTATTGTTAATGTTTAAAGTTAGTGTTAGGGTTAGCGTTAGTTTGACGGTTAGGGTTAGAACTTGTTAGGGTCAGGGTCCGTGGTAGGGTTAGGGGTTAGTGTTAGGGTTAGGTTCAGCGATAGGATTCGGTGTACGGCCCGTGTTAGTGTCAGGGTCTGGGTTACATTTCAGATTAGAGTTAGGGTCAGGCTCACAGTCAGGGTCAGGATAGTGTTCAGGTCAGGGTCGGGGTCACAGTTAGGTTCAGGGTTACGTTTATGGTCATGGTCAGGGTCAGGGTCAGGGTGAAGTTTAGCGCCAGTGTCTTTTGAGGGTTTGGTTCAGGTATTGGTTTAAAGTCCACATTCGGGTCAGGGACAGGGTTATGTAGAGGTCAGTGTTAGTGTCATGGTTAGGATTAGGGTCAGGGTCAGGGTCAGGTTCTGGTGAAGGTCAGGACTAGGGTCAGGTTTAGGGTCAGGCTTTGGTTTAGGGTCAATGTTTGGTTCAGTGTCTCAGTTAGGTTTTGGCGGTAGGGTTTGGTATTCGGGTAGGGTTAGAGATAGTAGTAGGGTTATGGTTAGGTTTAGGGATAGCGTAAGGTCAGGGTTAGGGTTTGGTTTAGGGTAGGGGATAGTGTTAGGGTCAGGGTCAGCGTTAGGTTTAGGTTCAGGGTCCGTAGAGGGTCTTGGTTAGAGTTACCTTTAGGTTTAGGATTAGCGTCAGGCTCACAGTCACGGTCAGGGATAGGGTTAGGGTCAGGTTTAGGTCAGCCTCAGTGTTAGGATTAGGGTCAGGGTCATGGTCATGGTTAGGTATGAGTCATAGTTACAGTAATGTCAGAGTTAGGTTAAGGTTCAGGGTCCACATCAGGCTCAGTGTCAGGCTTAGGTTTAGGAATAGGGTTCAGGGCAGGATCACAGTCAGGTTCAGGGTCAGGGTCATGGTCAGGGCTTGGGTTAGGGTTTGGGGCAGGCTCACAGTCAGTGTCAGGGTCAGGGTTATTGGTTACTCTTAGTGTTAGCCCCGCTCCTGGGTCATGGACCCATCCCTTCAGGGTCTCAGGATAAACCCTGGGCAGAAGGGTGTAGACCCTACACCCAATCACACTTAACCAGCCTTAAACTGGGGTGTGAAATGACTTGCCCACCAGACATCTAACCCCTCATCAGCCTGATCCTGCTTGGGGCATCCCCACCCACGATAGCATGGCCAGGTCCTCTTTACACACAGACACACAGACACCCAGAGGCACACACATGCACACACACACACACACTCACAGAGAGAGAGACGGGGAGGAAACCTAGGGCTAAACCGGTTGATCAGGTTGTGTGGACTCTCATACTCTGAGCCCCCTGGTGTCCCCTTTGATATTATTAGCCAAAGGGCCTGAGGCGTTGGGGAAACCTGATATGAACTGCCAGGGAGGGGACGTGTCTGGCAGGCGAGCTCTCTTTTCCCTGCATCCTCTGGGCTTCAGTACAGCAGAAGAAAATGTCCCTTCCTTTAGGATGTGCCTAGAAATGAGCGGGGCATGGCCGTTTTCTCTGTAATGGGGTGCCTGGATACGTGGGTTCCAATTCCGTTGGGCTCTGTCTTCAGGGAAGTGAGGTCACCACTGCCTGGGAGTTCCTTACCGTACTTTCTGCTTCACCATAGCTCCCTGATCCGCCGGTCCCCAAGCTGCTCAAGGATCACACACCACTCAATGCAGTGCCAATCCAGTGACCCCCATACAACCTCTCCATGCCCGTGGAGGGCTGGGTGCAGCTGTTGTCCCCGCTGAGTGTACAGAACTGGGTTTAGACCAGGTTAGTGTTAGGGTTAGGGTTAAGAAAGACTTAGGGTCAGGTTTGGAGTTAGATGTCGTTGGGGTCAGGGTTAGGATAAGGCTTAGTGTAGGAGTCAGGGTTAGGGTTAGGTTCATGGTTAGGTTTAGGGTCAGGATCACAGTAGGGTCAGGGTTAGCGTTATGCTCAGAGTCAGGGTCAGGGTCAGTGTTAGGGTACGGTTAGGTTTAGGGTCAGGTTCAGGGTCATGGTCAGGTTTAGGGTCAGTTTCAACTTTTGGTTTTGGGGCGAGGTTCATGTCAGGGTCAGGGTTAGATTTGGGACAGTTTAGTGTCAGGGTTAGGGTTAGGTCAGCTTTATGTTTAGGTTCTGTTTTATGAGTAGGTTCAGGATCAGGGTTAGCTTTAGGGTTACTATTCTATTCAGGATCACGGATTGGGTCAGAGTTACGTTTACAGTCAGGTTAGGGTCAGTATTAAGGTCAAGGCCAGCGTCAGGTTTAAGGTTCAGTTCTGACATAGGCAAAGTTCAGAGTTAGGGTTATGATCAGGGTCAGGGAGAGGGTCAGGATTATTTTTAAAGTGGGTTTAGGTTTAGGGTTAGAGGTAGGTTTCGGGATAGGGTTAGACCGGGGTAGGGTCAGTGTCAGGGATAATGTTAGGGGTTAGTTTTAGGGTTAGGTTCAGCATTAGGTTTCGCGTCAGAGCCTGTGTTAGTGTCAGTGTCAGGGTTACGTTCAGGGTTAGAGATAGGTTCAGGCTCCCATTCAGTGTCAGGGTTAGAGTTAGGTTCAGTTTCAGGGTCACTGTTAGGGTCAAGGTTAGGTTTCAGGTCTTTGCCTGGGTCGGGGTCAGGGTGATGTCCAGGACCAGTGTCAGGTTTACGGTCAGGATCAGGTATTGGTTTAAAGTCCACATTCGGGTCAGGGACAAGGTTATGTAGTGGTCATTGTTAGGGTCATGGTTAGGTTTAAGGTCAGGGTCATGGTTAGGTTTAGGGTCAGGGCCAGGGTCAGGTTTAGGGTCAGGGTCTGGTATAGGCAAAGTACAGGGTTAGGTTTATGATCAGAGTCAGGTATAGGGTCAGGGTTATTGTTAATGTTTAGGGTTAGTTCTACATTTATCGTTAGGTTGACGGTTAGGGTTAGAACTTCTTAGGGTCAGGGTCCTTGGTAGGGTTAGGGGTTAGTGTTAGGGTTAGGTTCAGAGATAGGATTCGGGGAGGGCCCATGTTAGTGTCCAGGTCAGGGTTACATTTAGGGTCAGAGTTAGGTTCAGTCTCACAGTCAGGGACATTTTAGTGTTCAGTTGATTGTCAGGGTCACTGTAAGGGTCAGGGTTAGGTTATCGTCATTGTCTGGGTCAGGGTCAGGGTGAAGTTTAGCACCAGTGTCCTTTTTAGGGTCGGGTTCAGGTATTGGTTTAAAGTCCACATTCGGGTCAGGGACAGGGCTATGTAGTGGTCAGAGTTAGTGTCAAGGTTAGGATTAGTTCAGAGTCAGGGTTAGGTAAAGGTCATGTCCAGGGTCAGGTTGAGGGTCAGGCTTTGGTATAGGGTCAATGTTCGGTTCAGTGTCACATTTAGATTTTGGTGGTAGGGTTTGGGATTGGGGTTTGCGTTAGAGTTATAAGAAGGGTTATGGTTAGGGTTAGGGTTAGAGTTAGACAGCGTAAGGTGAGGGTTAGGGTTTGGTTTAGGGTAGGCGTTAGTGTTAGGTTCAGGGTCAGCATGAGGTGTAGGTTCAGTGTCCTTATTAGGGTCATGGTTAGAGTTACCATTAGGTTTAGGGTTAGGGTCAAGCACACTGTCACGGTCAGGGGTAGGGTTAGGGCTCAGGTTAGGTTGGCGTCAGGGTTAGGATTAGGGTCAGGGTCAGGGTCCTGGTTAGGTTTGAGTCATGGATACGGTAATGTCAGAGTTAGGTTTAGGTTCAGGGTCCACTTCAGGGTCCTTGCTAGGCTTAGGTTTTGTTTAGGGTTCAGGTAAGTATCACAGTCAGGGTCAGGGTCAGAGTCAGGGTCAGGGCTTGGGTTAGGGTTTGGGGCAGGCTCACAGTCAGTGTCAGGGTCAGGATTAGTGGTTACTGTTAGGGTTAGCCCTGCTCCTGAGTAATGGAACCATCCATTCAGGGTCTCAGGATAAACCCTGGGCATAAGGGTGTAGACACTACAACCGATCCAAATTAAGCAGCCTTAAACTGGGGTGTGAACATGAGTTACCCACCAGACATCTAACCCCTCATCAGCTCATCTTGCTTGGGGCATCTCCACCCACGATGGCAAGGCCAGGACCTCTTTACACACAGACACACAGACACCCAGAGGCACACACACACACACACACACACACACACACAGAGACAGGGAGGAGATCTAGGGCTATGCCCATAGATCAGAAGGTGTGGGACTCTCTGACTCTGAGCCCCCTGGTGTCACCTTTTAATTTTATTAGCCAAAGGGCCTGCGGCGTTGGGGAAACCTGATATGAACTGCCACGGAGGGGATGTGTCTGGTGGGCGAGCTCACTTCTCCCTGTATCCTCTGGGCTTCAGTACAGTAGAAGAACATGTTGCTTCCTTTAGGATGTGCCTAGAAATGATCTGCACAGGGGGTTTTCTCTGTTATGGGGTGCCGTGGTACGTGGGTTCCAATTGCATTGGGCTCTGTCGTCAGGGAAGTGAGGTCACCACTGCGTGGGGGATCCTTACCAAACTTCCTACTCCACCAGAGCTCCCTGAGCCGCCGGTCCCGAAGCTGCTCAAGGCTCACACACCACTCAATGCATTGCCCATCCAGTGACCCCCATAGAGCCTCCTCCCAGACCCTAGGAGGCCTGGGTGCAGCTGTTGTCCCCGCTGGAGGGAACAGAGCTGGGTTTAGACCAGCTTAGTGTTAGGGTTAGGGCAAAGAAAGATGTAGGGTCAGGGTTAGGGTTAGACGTCTTTGGGGTCAGGGTTAGCGTAAGGCTTAGGGTAGGGGTCAGGGTTAGGGTTAGGTTCATGGTTAGGTTTAGGGTCAGGATCACAGTAGGGTCAGGATTAGCGTTACGGTCACAGTCAGGGTCAGGTTCAGTGTTAGGCTGACGGTTAGGTTTAGGTCCAGGCAGGGTCATGGTCAGATTTAGGGTCAGGTTCAAGTTTTGGTGTGGGGGCAAGGTTCATGTCAGGGTCAGGGTTAGGTTTGGGACAGGATTAGTGTCAGGGTTAGGGTCAGGGACAGGGTTAGGTTCATGGTTATGGTAAGGTCAGCTTTATGTTTAGGTTCTGTATCATGAGTAGGTTCAGGATCAGGGTTAGCTTTACGGTTACAATTCTGTTCAGGATCACGGATTGGGTCAGAGTTACGTTTACAGTCAGGGTTAGGGTCAGTATTAAGGTCAAGGCCAGCGTCAGGTTTAAGGTTCAGTTCTGACATAGGCAATGTTCAGAGTTAGGGTTATGATCAGGGTCAGGGAGAGGGTCAGGATTATTGTTAAAGTGGGTTTAGGTTTAGGGTTAGAGGTAGGTTGCGGGTTAGGGTTTGACCGGGGTAGGGTCAGTGTCAGGGATAATGTTAGGGGTTATTTTTAGGCTTAGGCTATGCATTAGGTTTCGGGTCAGGGCCCATGTTAGTGTCAGGGTCAGGGTTACGTTTAAGGTTAGAGTTAGGTTCAGGCTCACATTCAGTGTCAGGTTTAGTGTTAGAGTCAGGGTTAGATCAGCATCAGGGTTAGGATTAGGGTCAGGGTCAGGGTCAGGGTCAGGGTTAGTGATTAGTGTTAGAGTTAGCCCTGCTCCTGGGTCATGGACCCATCCGTTCAGGGTCTCAGGATAAAACCTGGGCAGATGGGTATAGACCCTACACCCGATCCCACTTATTCAGCTGTGAACATGACTTGCCCACCAGATATCTAAACCCTCATCAGTCTGATCCTGCTTGGGGCATCTTCACCCACGATGGCATGGCAAGGTCCTCTTTACACACAGACACACAGACACCCAGAGGCACTCGCACACACACAGACATTCAGAGACAGGGAGAAGACTAAGGGCTACACAATTGGATAAGATGTGTGGGACTCTCTGACTCTGAGCTCCCTGGTGTCACCTTTTAATTTTATTAGCCAAAGGGCCTGCGGCGTTGGGGAAACCTGATATGACTTGCCAGGGAGGGGACGTGTCTGGCGGGCGAGCTCTCTTTTCCCTGCATCCTCTCGGCTTTAGAACAGCAGAAGAACATGTCGCTTCCTTTAGGATGTGCCTAGAAATGAGCTGGGCATGGCGGTTTTCTCTGTAATGGGGTGCCTGGATACGTGGGTTCCAATTCAGTTGGGCTCTGTCGTCAAAGAAGTGAGGTCACCACTGCCTGGGTGCTCCTTACCAAACTTCCTGCTCCACCAGAGCTCCCTGAGCCGCCGGTCCCCAAGCTGCTCAAGGCTCACACTCCACTCAATGCAGTGCCCATCCAGTGACCCCCATACAGCCTCCCCCCAGCCCCTGGGAGGCCTGGGTGCAGCTGTTGTCCCGGCTCTAGGGAACAGAGCTTGGTTTAGACCAGGTTAGTGTTAGGGTTAGGGTTAAGAATGACTTAGGGTCAGGGTTAGGGTTAGACGTCTTTGGGGTCAGGGTTAGCGTAAGGTTTAGGGTGGGGTCAGGGATAGGGTTAGGTTCATGGTTAGGTTTAGGGTCAGGATCACAGTAGGTCCAGGGTTAGCGTTACGGTCAGAGTCAGGCTCAGGGTCAGTGTTAGGCTGATGGTTAGGTTTAGGGTCAGGTTCAGGGTCCTGGTCAGTTTTAGGGTCAGGTTCAAGTTTTGGTTTGGTGGCAAGGTCATGTCAGGTCAGGGTTAGGTTTGCGACAGGTTAGTGTCAGGGTTAGGGTCAGGGTCAGGGTTAGGTTCATGGTTATGGTAAGGTCAGCTTTATGTTTAGGTTCTGTTTTATGAGTAGGTTCAGGATCAGGGTTAGCTTTAGGGTTACTACTCTGTTCAGGATCACGGATTGGGTCAGTGTTAGGTTTACAGTCATGGTTAGGGTCAGGGTTAAGGTCAAGGCCAGGGTCAGTTTTAAGGTTAACTTCTGATGTAGGCAACGTTCAGAATTAGGGTTATTATCAGGTTCAGGGAGAGGGTCAGGATAATTGTAAAGTGGGGTTAGGGTTAGGATTAGAGGTAGTTTGAGGGTTAGGATTAGACCGGGTTTGGGTCAGTGTCAGGGATAATGTTAGGGGTTAGATTTAGGGTTAGGTTTAGCGTTAGGTTTCGGGTCAGGGCCCGTGTTAGTGTCAGGGTCAGGGTTACATTTAGGGTTAGAGTTATGTTCAGTATCACATTCAGTGTCAGGTTTTGTGTTAGGGTCAGGGTTAGATCAGCATCACGGTTAGGATTAGGGTCAGGGTCTGGGTCATGGCTAGGTATTAGTCATATTTACGGTAATGTCAGAGTTAGATTTAGGTTCAGGGTCCACTTCAGGGTCCTTGCTAGGCTTAGGTTTTCTTTTGGGTTCAGGTAAGTATCACAGTCAGGGTCAGAGACAGAGTCAGGGTTAGGGATTGGATTAGGGTTTGGGGCAGGCTCACAGTCAGTGTCAGGTTTAGGATTAGTGGTTACAGTTAGGGTTATCCCTGCTCCTGAGTAATGGACCCATCCATTCAGGGTCTCAGGATAAACGCTAGGCATAATGGTGTAGACCCTACAACCGATCCCAATTAAGCAGCCTTAAACTGGGGTGTGAACATGACTTACCCAACAGACATCTAACCCCTCATCCGCTCAACCTGCTTGGGGCATCTCCACCCACGATGGCATGGCCAGGACCTCTTTACACACAGACACACAGACACCCAGTGGCACACAGACACACACACAAACATACACACACACACACACACACACACACACACACAGAGACAGGGAGGAGATCTAGGGCTACACCCATAGATCAGAAGGTGTGGGACTCTCTGACTTGAGCCCACTGGTGTCACCTTTTGATTTTATTAGTTAAAGGGCCTGCAGCGTTGGGGAAACCTGATATGAACTGCCAGGGAGGGGACGTGTCTGGCGGGTGAGCTCACTTCTCCCTGTATCCTCTGGGCTTCAGTACAGTAGAAGAACATGTTGCTTCCTTTAGGATGTGCCTAGAAATGATCTGCACAGGGGGTTTCTCTGTTATGGGGTGCCTGGATACGTGGGTTCCAATTCCGTTGGGCTCTGTCATCAAGGAAGTGAGGTCACCACTGCCTGGGGGCTCCTTACCGAACTTCCTACTCCACCAGAGCTCCCTGAGCCGCCGGTCCCCAAGCTGCTCAAGGCTCACACACCACTCAATGCAGTGCCCATCCAGTGACCCACATACAGCCTCCCCCCAGCCCCTGGGAGGCCTGGGTGCAGCTGCTGTCCCCGCTGGGGGGAACAGAGCTGGGTTTAGACCAGCTTAGTGTTAGGGTTAGGGTTAAGAATGACTTAGGGTCAGGGTTAGGGTTAGACGTCTTTGGGGTCAGGTTAGCATAAGGTTTAGGGTGGGGTCAGGATTAGGGTTAGGTTCATGGTTAGGTTTAGGGTCAGGATCACAGTAGGTCCAGGGTTAGCGTTACGGGCACAGTCAGGCTGAGGGTCAGTGTTAGGCTGATGGTTAGGTTTAGGGTCAGGTTCAGGGTCATGGTCAGTTTTAGGTTCAGGTTCAAGTTTTGGTTTGGGGGCAAGGTCATGTCAGGACAGGGTTAGGTTTGGGACAGGTTTAGTGTCAGGGTTAGGGTCAGGGTCAGGGTTAGTTTCATGGTTATGGTAAGGTCAGCTTTATGTTTAGGTTCTGTTTTATGAGTAGGTTCGGGATCAGGGTTAGCTTTAGGGTTACTACTCTGTTCAGGATCACGGATTGGGTCAGTGTTAGGTTGACAGTCATGGTTAGGGTCAGTGTTAAGGTCAGGGCAAGGGTTAGTTTTAAGGTTAAGTTCTGACGTAGGCAAAGTTCAGAGTTAGGGTTATGATCAGGGTCAGGGAGAGGGTCAGGATTATTGTTAAAGTGGGGTTAGGTTTAGGGATAGAGGTAGGTTGCGGGTTAGGGTTAGACCGGGGTAGAGTCAGTGTCAGGGATAATGTTAGGGGTTAGATTTAGGGTTAGGTTCAGCATTAGGTTTCGGGTCAGGGCCCATGTTAGTGTCAGGGTCTGGGTTACGTTTAGGGTTAGATATAGGTTCAGGCTCCCATTCAGTGTCAGGGTTAGTGTTAGGGTCAGGGTCAGGGTCACTGTTAGGGTCAGGGTTACGTTTGTGGTCCTTGCCTTGGTCGGGGTCAGGGTGAAGTCTAGGGCCAGTGTCAGGTTTACGTTCAGGATCAGGTATTGGTTTAAAGTCCCCATTCGGGTCAGGGACAAGATTATGTAGTGGTCACTGTTAGGGTCATGGTTAGGTTTAGGGTTAGGTCCAGGGTCAGGTTTAGGGTCAGGGTCTGGTATAGGCAAAGTTCAGGGTTAGGGTTATGATCAGAGTCAGGTATAGGGTCAGGGTTATTGTTAATGTTTATGGTTAGTTCTACGTTTAGCGCTAGGTTGACGGTTAGGGTTAGAACTTGTTAGGGTCAGGGTCCGTAGTAGGCTTAGGGGTTAGTGTTAGGGTTAGGTTCAGAGATAGGATTTGGGGGAGGGCCCATGTTAGTGTCAGGGTCAGGGTTACATTTAGGGTCAGAGTTAGGTTCAGTCTCACAGTCAGGGTCAGGTTAGTGTTCCGTTGACTGTCGGCGTCACTGTAAGGCTCAGGGTTAGGTTATTGTCATGGTCTGGGTCAGGGTCAGGGTGAAGTTTAGCACCAGTGTCCTTTTTAGGGTCGGGTTCAGGTATTGGTTTAAAGTCCACATTCGGGTCAGGGACAGGGCTATGTAGTGGTCAGAGTTAGTGTCAAGGTTAGGATTAGGTTCAGAGTCAGGGTCAGGTAAAGTTCAGGGCCAGGGTCATGTTGAGGGTCAGGCTTTGGTATAGGGTCAATGTTCGGTTCAGTGTCACACTTAGGTTTTGGCGGTAGGGTTTGGGATTGGGTTTTGAGTTAGAGGGAGAAGTAGGGATATGATTAGGGTTAGGGTTAGGGTTAGACAGCGTAAGGTCAGGGTTAGATTTGGTTTAGGGTAGGGGTTAGTGTTAGGTTCAGGGTCAGCATGAGGTGTAGGTTCAGGGTCCTTATTAGGGTCATGGTTAGAGTTACCATTAGGTTTAGGGTTAGGGTCAAGCACACTGTCACGGTCAGGGGTAGGGTTAGGGTCCGGGTTAGGTCAGCGTCAGGGTTAGGATTAGGGTCAGGGTCAGGGTCCTGGTTAGGTTTGAGTCACGATTATGGTAATGTCAGAGTTAGGTTTAGGTTCAGGGTCCACATCAGGGTCAGTGTCAGGCTTAGGTTTAGGTTTAGGGTTCAGGTCAGGATCACAGTCAGGGTCAGGTTCGGGGTCAGGGTCAGGGCTTGGGTCAGGTTTTGGGGCAGGCTCACAGTCAGTGTCAGGGTCAGGGTCAGGGTTAGTGGTTACTGTTAGGGTTAGCCCCGCTCCTGGGTCATGGACCCATCCGTTCAGGGTCTCAGGATAAACCCTGGGCAGAAGGGTGTAGACCCTACACCCGATCCCACTTAACCAGCCTTAAACTGGGCTGTGAACATGACATGCCCACCAGATATCTAAACGCTCATCAGCCTGATCCTGCTTGGGGCATCTCCACCCACGATGGCAAAGCAAGGTCCTCTTTACACACAGACACACAGACACCCAGAGGCACACACACACACACACACACACACACACACACACACACACACACAGAGTCGGGGAAGAGTCCTAGGGCTACACAATTGGATAAGAGGGGTGGGACTCTCTGACTGTGAGCCCCCTGGTGTCACCTTTTAATTTTATTATCCAAAGGGCCTGCGGCGTTGGGGAAACCTGATATGACTTGCCAGGGAGGGGACGTGTCTGGCGGACGAGCTCTCTTTTCCCTGCATCCTCTCGGCTTTAGTACAGCAGAAGAACATGTCGCTTCCTTTAGGATGTGCCTAGAAATGAGCTGGGCATGGCGGTTTTCTCTGTAATGGGGTGCCTGGGTATGTGGGTTCCAATTCCGTTGGGCTCTGTCGTCAAGGAAGTGAGGTCACCACTGCCTGGAGGCTCCTTACTGAACTTCCTGCTCCACAAGAGCTCCCTGAGCCACCGGTCCCCAACCTGCTCAAGGCTCACACTCCACTCAATGCAGTGCCCATCCAGTGACCCCCATACAACCTCCCCCCAGCCCCTGAGGGGCCTGGGTGCAGCTGCTGTCCCCGCTGGAGGGAACAGAGCTGGGTTTAGACCAGCTTAGTGTTAGGGTTAGGGTTAAGAATGACTTAGGGTCAGGGTTAGGGTTAGACGTCTTTGGGGTCAGTGTTAGCGTCAGGTTTAGGGTGGGGTCAGGGTTAGGGTTAGGTTCATGGTTAGGTTTAGGGTCAGGATCACAGTAGGTCCAGGGTTAGCGTTACGGTCAGAGTCAGGCTCAGGGTCAGTGTGAGGCTGATGGTTAGGTTTAGGGTCAGGTTCAGGGTCATGGTCAGTTTTAGGTTCAGGTTCAAGTTTTGGTTTGGGGGCAAGTTCATGACAGGACAGGGTTAGGTTTGGGACAGGTTTAGTGTCAGGTTTAGGGTCAGGGTCAGGGATAGGTTCATGGTTATGGTAAGGTCAGCTTTATGTTTAGGTTCTGTTTTATGAGTAGGTTCGGGATCAGGGTTAGCTTTAGGGTTACTACTCTGTTCAGGATCACGGATTGGGTCAGTGTTAGCTTGACAGTCATGGTTAGGATCAGTGTTAAGGTCAAGGCAAGGGTTAGTTTTAAGGTTAAGTTCTGACGTAGGCAAAGTTCAGAGTTAGGGTTATGATCAGGGTCAGGGAGAGGGTCAGGATTATTGTTAAAGTGGGGTTAGGTTTAGGGATAGAGGTAGGTTGCGGGTTAGGGTTAGACCAGGGTAGGGTCAGTGTCAGGGATAATGTTAGGGGTTAGATTTAGGGTTAGGTTCCGCATTAGGTTTCGGGTCAGGGCCCATGTTAGTGTCAGGGTCTGGGTTACGTTTAGGGTTAGATATAGGTTCAGGCTCCCATTCAGTGTCAGGGTTAGTGTTAGGTTCAGGGTCAGGGTCACTGTTAGGGTCAGGGTTACGTTTGTGGTCCTTGCCTTGGTCGGGGTCAGGGTGAAGTCTAGGGCCAGTGTCAGGTTTACGGTCAGGGTCAGGTATTGGTTTAAAGTCCCCATTCGGGTCAGGGACAAGATTATGTAGTGGTCACTGTTAGGGTCATGGTTAGGTTTAGGGTTAGGAACAGGGTCAGGTTTAGGGTCAGGGTCTGGTATAGGCAAAGTTCAGGGTTAGGGTTATGATCAGAGTCAGGTATAGGATCAGGGTTATTGTTAATGTTTATGGTTAGTTCTACGTTTAGCGCTAGTTTGACGGTTAGGGTTAGAACTTGTTAGGGTCAGGATCCGTGGTAGGCTTAGGGGTTAGTGTTAGGGTTAGGTTCAGAGATAGGATTCGGCGGAGGGCCCATGTTAGTGTCAGGGTCAGGGTTACATTTAGGGTCAGAGTTAGGTTCAGTCTCACAGTCAGGGTCAGGTTAGTGTTCCGTTGACTGTCGGCGTCACTGTAAGGCTCAGGGTTAGGTTATCGTCATGGTCTAGGTCAGGGTCAGGGTGAAGTTTAGCACCAGTGTCCTTTTTAGGGTAAGTTTCAGGTATTGGTTTAAAGTCCACATTCGGGTCAGGGACAGGGCTATGTAGTGGTCAGAGTTAGTGTCAAGGTTAGGATTAGGTTCAGAGTCAGGGTCAGGTAAAGTTCAGGGCCAGGGTCATGTTGAGGGTCAGGCTTTGGTATAGGGTCAATGTTCGGTTCAGTGTCACACTTAGGTTTTGGCGGTAGGGTTTGGGATTGGGTTTTGAGTTAGAGGTAGAAGTAGGGATATGATTAGGGTTAGGGTTAGGGTTAGACAGCGTAAGGTCAGGGTTAGGTTTGGTTTAGGGTAGGGGTTAGTGTAAGGTTCAGGGTCAGCATGAGGTGTAGGTTCAGGGTCCTTATTAGGGTCATGGTTAGAGTTACCATTAGGTTTAGGGTTAGGGTCAAGCACACTGTCACGGTTAGGGGTAGGGTTAGGGTCCGGGTTAGGTCAGCGTCAGGGTTAGGATTAGGGTCAGGGTCAGGGTCCTGGTTAGGTTTGAGTCACGATTATGGTAATGTCAGAGTTAGCTTTAGGTTCAGGGTCCACATCAGGGTCAGTGTCAGGCTGAGGTTTAGGTTTAGGGTTCAGGTCAGGATCACAGTCAGGGTCAGGTTCGGGGTCAGGGTCAGGGCTTGGGTCAGATTTTGGGGCAGGCTCACAGTCAGTGTCAGGGTCAGGGTCAGGGTTAGTGGTTACTGTTAGGGTTAGCCCCGCTCCTGGGTCATGGACCCATCCGTTCAGGGTCTCAGGATAAACCCTGGGCAGAAGGGTGTAGACCCTACACCCGATCCCACTTAACCAGCCTTAAACTGGGCTGTGAACATGACATGCCCACCAGATATCTAAACGCTCATCAGCCTGATCCTGCTTGGGGCATCTCCACCCACGATGGCAAGGCAAGGTCCTCTTTACACACAGACACACAGACACCCAGAAGCACTCACACACACACACACACACACACACACACAGACGGGGAGGAGACCTAGGGCTACACAATTGGATAAGAGGGGTGGGACTCTCTGACTCTGAGCCCCCTGGTGTCACCTTTTAATTTTATTAGCCAAAGGCCTGCGGTGTTGGGGAAACCTGATATGACTTGCCAGGGAGGGGACGTGTCTGGCGGGCGAGCTCTCTTTTCCCTGCATCCTCTCGGCTTTAGTACAGCAGAAGAACATGTCGCTTCCTTTAGGATGTGCCTAGAAATGAGCTGGGCATGGCGGTTTTCTCTGTAATGGGGTGCCTGGGTACGTGGGTTCCAATTCCGTTGGGCTCTGTCGTCAAGGAAGTGAGGTCACCACTGCCTGGGGGCTCCTTACCAAACTTCCTGCTCCACCAGAGCTCCCTGAGACACCAGTCCCCAAGCTGCTCAAGGCTCACACTCCACACAATGCAGTGCCCATCCAGTGACCCCCATACAACCTCCCCCCAGCACCTGGGAGGCCTGGGTGCAGCTGCTGTCCCCGCTGGAGGGAACAGAGCTGGGTTTAGACCAGCTAGTGTTATGGTTAGGGTTAAGAATGACTTAGGGTCAGGGTTAGGGTTAGACGTCTTTGGGGTCAGGGTTATCGTAAGGTTTAGGGTGGGGTCACAGTTAGGGTTAGGTTAAAGGTTAGGTTTAGGGTCAGGATCACAGTCGGTCCAGGCTTAGCGTTATGGTCAGAGTCAGGCTCAGGGTCAGTGTTAAGCTGATGGTTAGGTTTAGGGTCAGGTTCAGGGTCATGGTCAGTTTTAGGTTCAGGTTCAAGGTTTGGTTTGGGGGCAAGGTCATGTCAGGTCAGGGTTAGGTTTGGGACAGGTTTAGTGTCAGGGTGAGGGTCAGGGTCAGGGTTAGGTTCATGGTTATTGTAAGGTCAGCTTAATGTTTAGGTACTGTTTTATGAGTAGGCTCAGGTTCAGGGTTAGCTTTAGGGTTACTACTCTGTTCAGGATCACGGATTGGGTCAGTGTTAGGTTTACATTCATGGTTAGGGTCAGTGTTAAGGTCAAGGCCAGGGTCAGTTTTTAGGTTAAGTTCTGACGTAGGCAAAGTTCAGAGTTAGGGTTATGATCAGGGTCAGGGAGAGGGTCAGGATTATTGTTAAAGTGGGGTTAGGTTTAGGGTTAGAGGTAGGTTTCGTGTTAGGGTTAGATCGCGGTAGGGTCAGTGTCAGGGATAATGTTAGGGGTTAGATTTAGGGTTAGGTTCAGCATTAGGTTTCGGGTCAGGGCCCGTGTTAGTGTCAGGGTCAGGGTTACGTTTAGGTTTAGAGATAGGTTCAGGCTCCCAATCAGTGTCAGGTTTAGTGTTAGGTTCAGGGTAGGGTCACTGTTAGGGTCAGGGTTACGTTTCTGGTCTTTGCCTTGGTCGGGGTCAGGGTGAAGTCTAGGGCCAGTATCAGGTTTACGGTCAGGATCAGGTATTGGTTTAAAGTCCCTATTCGGGTCAGGGACAAGATTATGTAGTGGTCATTGTTAGGGTCATGGTTAGGTTTAGGGTCAGGGCCAGGGTCAGGTTTAGGGTCAGGGTCTGGTATAGGCAAAGTTCAGGGTTAGGGTTATGATCAGAGTCAGGTTTAGGGTCCGGGTTATTGTTAATGTTTAGGGTTAGTTCTACGTTTAGTGTTATGTTGACGGTTAGGGTTAGAACTTGTTAGGGTCAGGATCCGTGGTAGGCTTAGGGGTTAGTGTTAGGGTTAGGTTCAGAGATAGGATTCGGGGGAGGGCCCATGTTAGTGGCAAGGTCAGGGTTACATTTAGGGTCAGAGTTAGGTTCAGTCTCACAGTCAGGGTCAGGTTTAGTGTTCTGTTGACTGTCGGCGTCACTGTAAGGGTCAGGGTTAGGTTATCGCCATGGTCTGAGTCAGGGTCACAGTGAAGTTTAGCACCACTGTCCTTTTTAGGGTCAGGTTCAGGTATTGGTTTAAAGTCCACATTCGGGTCAGGGACAGGGCTATGTAGTGGTCAGAGTTAGTGTCAAGGTTAGGATTAGGTTCAGAGTCCGGGTCAGGTAAAGGTCAGGGTCAGGGTCAGGTTGAGGGTCAGGCTTTGGTATAGGGTCAATGTTCGGTTCAGTGTCACACTTAGGTTTAGGTGGTAGGGTTTGGGCTTGGGGTTTGGGTTAGAGTTAGAAGTAGGGTTATGGTTAGTGTTAGGGTTAGACAGCGTAAGGTCAGGGTTAGGTTTGGTTTAGGGTAGGGGTTAGTGTTAGGTTCAGGGTCAGCATGAGGTGTAGGTTCAGGGTCCTTATTAGGGTCATGGTTAGAGTTACCATTAGGTTTAGGGTTAGGGTCAAGCACACTGTCACGGTCAGAGGTAGGGTTAGGGTCCGGGTTAGGTCAGCGTCAGGGTTAGGATTAGGGTCAGGGTCAGGGTCCTGGTTAGGTTTGAGTCACGGTTATGGTAATGTCAGATTTAGGTTTAGGTTCAGGGTCCACATCAGGGTTAGTGTCAGGCTTAGGTTTAGGTTTAAGGTTCAGGTCAGGATCACAGTCAGGGTCAGGTTCGGGGTCAGGGTCAGGGCTTGGGTCAGGTTTTGGAGCAGGCTCACAGTCAGTGTCAGGGTCAGGGTCAGGGTTAGTGGTTACTTTTAGGGTTAGCCCCGCTCCTGGGTCATGGACCCATCTGTTCAGGGTCTCAGCATAAACCGTGGGCAGAAGGGTGTAGACCCTACACCCGATCCCACTTAACCAGCCTTAAACTGGGCTGTGAACATGACTTGCCCACCAGATATCTAAACCCTCATCAGCCTGATCCTGCTTGGGGCATCTCCACCCACGATGGCATGGCAAGGTCCTCTTTACTCACAGACACACAGATTCCCAGAGGTACTCGCACACACACACACACACACACACACACACACACAGAGACGGGGAGGAGACCTAGGGCTACACAATTGGATAAGATGTGTGGGACTCTCTGACTCTGAGCCCCCTGGTGTCACCTATTAATTTTATTAGCCAAAGGGCCTGCGCTGTTGGGGAAACCTGATCGGATTTGCCAGGGAGGGGACGTGTCTGGCGGGCGAGCTCTCTTTTCCCTGCATTCTCTCGGCTTTAGTACAGCAGAAGAACATGTCGCTTCCTTTAGGATGTGCCTAGAAATGAGCTGGGCATGGCGGTTTTCTCTGTAATGGGGTGCCTGTATACGTGGGTTCCAATTCCGTTGGGCTCTGTCGTCAAGGAAGTGAGGTCACCACTGCCTGGGGGCTCCTTAACGAACTTCCTGCTCCACCAGAGCTCTCTGAGCCGCCAGTCCCCAAGCTGCTCAAGGCTCACACTCCACTCAATGCAGTGCCCATCCAGTGACCCCCGAGAGCCTCCCCCCAGCCCCTGGGAGGCCTGGGTGCAGCTGCTGTCCCCGCTGGAGGGAACAGAGCTGGGTTTAGACCAGCTTAGTGTTAGGGTTAGCGTTAAGAATGACTTAGTTTCAGGGTTAGGGTTAGACGTCTTTGGGGTCAGGGTTAGCGTAAGGTTTAGGGTGGGGTCAGGCTTAGGGTTAGGTTCATGGTTAGGTTTAGGTTCAGGATCACAGTCGGTCCAGGCTTAGCGTTACGGTCAGAGTCAGGCTCAGGGTCAGTGTTAGGCTGATGGTTAGGTTTAGGTCAAGTTCAGGTTCATGGTCAGTTTTAGGTTCAGGTTCAAGTTTTGGTTTGGGGGCAAGGTCATGTCAGGTCAGGGTTAGGTTTGGGACAGGTTTAGTGTCAGGGTGAGGGTCAGGGTCAGGGTTAGTTTCATGGTTATGGTAAGGTCAACTTTATGTTTAGGTTCTGTTTTATGAGTAGGTTCAGGATCATGGTTATCTTTATGGTTACTACTCTGTTCAGGATCACGGATTGGGTCAGTGTTAGGTTTACAGTCATTGTTAGGGTCAGGGTTAAGGTCAAGGCCAGGGTCAGTTTTAAGGTTAAGTTCTGACTTAGGGAAATTTCAGAGTTAGGGTTATGATCAGGGTCAGGGAGAGGGTCAGGATTATTGTTAAAGTGGGGTTAGTTTTAGGGTTAGAGGTAGGTTGCTGGTTAGGGTTAGACCGGGGTAGGGTCAGTGTCAGGGATAATATTAGGGGTTAGATTTAGGGTTAGATTCAGCATTAGGTTTCGGGTCAGGGCCCATGTTAGTGTCAGGGTCAGGGTTACGTTTATGGTTAGAGATAGGTTCAGGCTCCCATTCAGTGTCAGGGTTAGTGTTAGATTCAGGGTCAGGGTCACTTTTAGGGTCAGGGTTACGTTTCTGGTCTTTGCCTTGGTCGAGGTCAGGGTGAAGTCTAGGGCCAGTGTCAGGTTTATGGTCAGGATCAGGTATTGGTTTAAAGTCCCCATTCGGGTCAGGGACAAGATTATGTAGTGGTCATTGTTAGGGTCATGGTTAGGTTTAGGGTCAGGGCCAGGGTCAGTTTTAGGGTCAGGGTCTGGTATAGGCAAAGTTCAGGGTTAGGGTTATGATCAGAATCAGGTATAGGGTCAGGTTATTGTTAATGTTTAGGGTCAGTTCTACGTTTAGCGCTAGGTTGACGGTTAGGGTTAGAACTTGTTAGGGTCAGGGTCCGTGGTAGGGTTAGGGGTTAGTGTTAGCGTTAGGTTCAGAGATAGGATTCGGCGGAGGGCCCATGTTAGTGTCAGGGTCAGGGTTACATTTAGGGTCAGCGTTAGGTTCAGTCTCACAGTCAGGATCAGGTTTAGTGTTTCGTTGACTGTCGGCGTCACTGTAAGGGTCAGGGTTAGGTTATCGTCATGGTCTGGGTCAGGGTCATGGTGAAGTTTACAATCTCCCGTTGTAGGCAATGCTTGGCCTTTGGAACTGGACCTCAGGCGGACTCGCGGACAAGGCCAGTGTTTCCCCACTGGAAAGTAGAGATGACAGGATCCCTGATCACCTCCCGTTCACTGGAATGGGGAGTTTTGGGGATTGTCCCCACTCCTTCCCCCGCAAACCCTCTGCCACCGAAAACGCTGTCACATGTTGGAGGAATATGGCATGTGACTGCCCGTTTCTCGACTGAGCTGTTTCTGCGAGTTCCGGGTATGGCACCTGGTAGCTAGCCCAAATCTGCCCTACGGACAGGAGGTCAAGGAGATGCTGTCCCCTTGGGACCAGAGGCACAGGACAGGCCTGCCTTCTGCCCAGACTCCTTCCTCAGAGTGGAGCACGTTTCCCTGCCCTAGTCGTCCCCTCATGTCTCCTTAGGAACCAGGCTTTGTCTCTCCGCACAGAGGGCGGGTGACACTTGTCTTGCCACCGGCCTGCTATTCCTGCCATGGCAGGCTACCCTGCTTCCCGTCCTTTTCCCGACCACAAGGCCAAGGGCTCCTTCTCTTCTCTGGGGGAGGCGTGCTGCGCCCTCCCCGACTTTCTCCTGGGGAGTGCAGTGACAGACGTGTGCAACCACGCTTCTCTCTCAGATCTCAAATACACAACATAACCCTACACCTAAAGGAGTTGGAGAAAGAACAACAAAGAAAGCCTAAACCCAGCAGGAGAAGAGGAATAATAAAGATCAGAGCAGAAATCAATGAAATAGAAACAAACAAACAAACAAACAAAAACCACAAAAAACCAACAACAACAACAAAAAAAAACAATAGAACAAATCAACGGAACTAAGAGCTGGTTCTTTGAAAGAATTAATAAGATTGATAAACCCCTTTCCAGACTTATCAAAAAGAAAAGAGAAAGAACCCAAATAAATAAAATCATGAATGAAAGTGGAGAGATCACAACCAACACCAAAGAAATACAAACAATTATAAGAACATACTGTGAGCAACACTACGCCAACAAATTCAAGAATCTGGAAGAAATGGATACATTCCTAGAGACATATAAACTA
The DNA here is from genome assembly GCF_011764305.1 of Mustela putorius furo. Classification (NCBI taxonomy): domain Eukaryota; kingdom Metazoa; phylum Chordata; class Mammalia; order Carnivora; family Mustelidae; genus Mustela; species Mustela putorius. The sequence continues at coordinate 15,035 of NW_025421881.1, read as the reverse complement.
CCACAACTGAACCAGGAAGAAATAGAAAACCTGAACAGACCCATAACCAGTATGGAGATTGAAACATTCATCAAAAATCTCCAAACAAACAAAAGCCCCGGGCCAGATGGCTTCCCAGGGGAATTCTACCAAACATTTAAAGAAGAATTAATTCCTATTCTCATGATACTGTTCCAAAAAAATGAAATGGAAGGAAAACTCCCAAACTGTTTTTTTTTTCCTGAGGCCAGCATCACCTTGATCCCAAAACCAGACAAGGTTCCCATCAAAAATGTGAACTACAGACCAATATCCTTGATGAACACAGATGCGAAAATTCTCACCAAAATACTAGCCAATAGGATTCAACAGTACATTAAAAGGATTATTCACCACGACCAACTGGGATTTATTCCAGGGCTACAAGGTTGGTTCAACATCTGCAAATCAATCAATGTGATACAGCACATCAAAAAACATATGATACTCTCCATAGATGCTGAAAAAAGCATTTGGCAAAGTGCAGTGTCCCTTCCTGATTAAAACTCTTCAAAGTGTAGGGATAGAGGGCACATATTATCAATATTATCAAAGCCATCTATGAAAAACCCACTGCAAATATCATTCTCAATGGAGAAAAACTGAATACTTTTCCACTGAGGTCAGGAACACGGCAGGGATATCCGTTATCACCACTGCTCATCAAAATCGTACTAGAAGTCCTAGCCTCAGCAATCAGACAAGACAACAAAAAGAAATTAAAGGCATCCAAATTTTGCCAAATTGGCAGAAGAGAAGTCAAACTATCCCTGTTTGCAGATGATATGATACTGTATGTGGAAAACTTAAAGGACTCCACTCCAAATCTGCTATAACTTGTATAGAAATTCTGTAAAGTGTCAGGATATAAATCAATGAACAGAAATTGGTTGCATTTTTTTATACAAACAAGACTGAAGAAAGAAATTAAGGAGTGAATCCCATTTACAATTGCACCCAAAAAACCCCTAAGATGCCTAGGAATAAACCTAACAAAGAATCTATACTCAGAAAACTCTAAAGTACTCATGAAAGAAATCGAAAAAGACACAAAGAAATGGAAAAATGTTCCATGCTCCTGTATTGGAAGAACAAATATTGTGAAAATTGTCTATGCTACCTAAAGCAATCTACACATTTAATGCAATCCCTATCAAAATCCCATCCATTTTTTTTCAAAGAAAAATGGGACAAATCATCCTAAAATCTATATGGAACCAGAAAATACTTCGAATAGCCAGAAGAATATTGAAAAAGAAAGCCAAAGTTGTGTGCATCACAATTCCAGACTTCAAGCTCTATTACAATGTTGTCATCATCAAGATAGTAGGGAACTGTCCCCAAAAACAGACATAGATCAATGGAACAGAATAGAGAGCCCAGAAATACACCCTCAACTCTATGGTCAACTAATCTTCAACAAAGCAGGAAGGAATGTCCTATGGAAAAAAGACAGCCTCTTCAGCAAATGGTGTTGGGAAAATTGAACAGCCACATGCAGAAAAATGAAATTGGACCATTTCCTTATACCATACATGAAAATAGACTGGAAATGGATGAAGAAGCATAATGTGAGAAAGGAATCCATCAAAATCCTTGAGGAGAGAACAGGTAGCAACCTCTTTGACCTCAGCAGCAGCAACTTCTTCCTAGGAACATCGCCAAAGGCAAGGGAAGCAAGGGCAAGAATGAACTATTGGGATTTCATCAGATCAAAAAGCTTTTGCACAGCAAAGGAAACAGTTAACAAAGCCAAAAGATGACTGTCAGAAGTTATCTGGGAGAAGATATTTGCAAATGACATACCAGATAAAGGGCCAGTATCTATCCAAAATCTATAAAGAGCTTATCAAACTCAACACCCTAAGAACAAATAATCGAATGAAAAAAGGGCAGAGGACATGAACAGACATTTCTGCAAAGAATACATCCAAATGGCCAACAGACACATGAAAAAATGCTCCACATCACTCGGCATCAGGGAAATACAAATCAAAACCAGAATGAGATACCACCTCACACCTTTCAGAATGGCTAAAATGAACAAGTCAGTCAATGACAGATGCTGGCGAGGATGTGGAGAAAGGGCAACCCTCCTACACTGTACGTGGGAATGCAAGCTGGTGCAACCACTCTGGAAAACAGCGTGGAGGTGCCTCAAAAAGCTGAAAATAGAACTACCCTATGACCCAGTGATTATAGTACTGGATATATGCCCTAAAGATACAAACGTGGCATTCTGAAGGGGCACATGCACCCAAATGTTTATAGCAGCAATGTCCACAATAGTTAAACTATGGAAAGAACCTAAATGTCCTTCAACAGATCAATCAATAAATAAGATGTGGTATATATATACAATGGGATACTGTGCAGCCATCAAAAGAAATGAAATCCTGCTATTTGTGATGACATGGATGGAACTAGAGGGTATTATGCTTGGCGAAATAAATCAATCTGAGAAAGACAACTATCATATGATCTCCCTGATATGATGAAGTGGAGATGCAACATAGGCGGTTTCGGGCATACAAAAAGAAAAATAAAAGAAGATGGGATTGGGAGGGAGACAAACCATAAAAGACTGAATCTCACAAAACAGACTGAGGGTTGCTGGGGGGAGGTGTGTTGGGAGAGGATGGTGGGGGTATGGACATTGGGGAGGACAGGTGCTATGGTGAGAGATGGTGAGTGCTGTGAAATGGGTAAACCTGGTGATCCACAGACCTGTACCCCTAGGGATAAAAACACATTATATGTTTATAAAAATTTTTAAAAATAATTTTAAAAATCCCTTAAAGAAAAAACACATATTGCAAGCCTAGAGCTAATCTCATATTCAATCAAAAAAGTTTGAATGTTTTCCCCTTAAAGATCAGAAAAAAGACAAGTGTGTCCACTTTCACTACTCTCATTTGACATAGTACTGGATGTCCTAGCCAGAGAAACAAGGAACACAAAGAAATAAAAGACTCCAAAAGAAAAAAAGGAAGAAGTAAAATTTTCTTTTTTTGGATAACATGAACTTACATGTAAAAAAATCCTAAAAACTTCACAAAAAATTTTGAATAAACAAATTTAATAAAGCTGCCAAATACAAGATCAATATATAAAAGACAAGAATTTTGTTTTGTTTCGTTTTTTTAAATAGTTTTTCATGTCATCCTTGCTCAGTGATCACGCTAATCTTCTCTGCATCATTCCAATTTTAGTATATGTGCTGCCAAAGTAAGCACAAGACAGGAGCATTTTAACACTCTAATGATGAAGTATCTGAAAAAATAAAGAGAACAATCTAATTCACAATAGCATCAAAAATAATAAAATACTTAGGAAAAGATTTAACTAAGAAGATGAAAGTAGAATATATACTACTAAAAAATTAAAACTAACAAATTTTGGTAAATATTGGGGAAAATGGGGAACTTATGCACTGTGATAGGGATATAAATTTGTATGGAAAACAGTATGGAGATTATTCATATTATTAAAAGTAAAATTACCATATGATTCAGTAATCCCACCTCTAGGTATATATCTAAAGGAAACAAAGTCACTATTCGAAGACATATCGGCACTCTTATGTTCATTATAAAATTATTAACTCTAAGCAAGAGATGGAAATAACTTCAGTATCCATTCATGGATGAATGAATAAAATAAGTATGGTAAATATATACTATGGAATATTACTTAACCATGAAAAATTAAGAAATACTGCCATTTACAACAGCATGGATGGATCTTGAAGGTATTATACTAAGGGAAATATTTCAAAGATTTTATATATATTTTTTAATTTATGTATTATGATATCCCTTACATACAGAATCTGAAGGAAAAGCAACTAATGGAAACTTAGAGTTGAGTTGACAAGAGGTGAACCTGGGGTGGAATAAGGTGGTCAAAGGGTACAAACTTGCAACTATAATATGAAAAAGTTCTGGGGATCTAATGTACAGCATGATGATCATAGTTAATAATATATACATACATTTTTATTGTGCTTCCCTTTATTAAACTTTGCATATATCACATTCTTACAAGTTGAAAGTTTATAGCAATCTTGTATAAAAGAGGTCTGCTGCCACCATTTTTCTAACAACATTTGTTCATTTTGTGTCTCTCTGTCACATGTTGGTAATTCTTGCAATATTTCAAGTTTTTTCATTATTATTGTATTTGTTATGGTGATCTGTGATCAGTAATTATGACCCACTGAAAACTCAGAACTAGTTTACTTAAGGTATATACATTGTTTTTCCTTAAAGACATAATGCTTTTGAACAGTACAGTATAGCGTTTATTTTTTATATGCACTGGGAAACATAATTTTTTATTTGCACTGGGAAACCAAAAAAAATAACAATAATTTGACTTAGTTTATTGAGATAATCACTTTATTGAGGCGGTCTGGAACAAAACCCACAAGACCTCTGAAGTTTATCTCTACTGTACTATATACATAAAAGTTGCTAAGAGAGTAGATCTTAAAATTCCTTACCATACATGCATAAAAAACAGTGGAAACTATATGAGATAGTAGATGTATTAACATTTTTATGTAGATTATATTGCAATACAGATGTATGCCAATTTATCAAATTGTACAAAATTTACACAATGTTAAAAGTTTGCAATGTTATAAGAAACCATTTCTTATATTTACAAATTATAATATGTCGATTATTTTTCAATAAAGCTGGAAAAAACTTTTTGTAGAATTAATCTATTTTTCAAAAAAGGAAGTAAGGAAGTAGAAACTGCAACTAACTCTGAAATAATAGAATACAAAATCCATTTTAGTTATATACACTGTGACAAAAAACTATTAGTTAGTTTACAATGAAGGAGTACTTATGAAGCATGAAGGGTGGTCTATAAATAAGGCTGAAAGAGCTCAGTTTTAAGGTTTAAATTTAAAATCTTCTTTTGAAATACTAAACTCACCACCCATTTTTCCAAACATAAATGTCTTAACTGCATGAATTTATTTCATACAACTCTATAATCTAGTTTCATAAGAAAGCAGCATGCAAATCTTGAATAAGACAGACTTGCTTAGGTTTCTTTATGTTCAACAGTAAAGGATACTTCCCTAAAAAGAAGAAAAATCAGCATATTTATTATGATAATTATTATTCATAATGAGATTCATATTGAATTAGGGAATATATATCCTCAGAGGGGGTAAAGTAAAATGAAATTTATTTTGGTAAATGTGTCTATGAAGAGTCAATACAATGCCTCAATATAAATGAATATTATCATTTTGAACAATTTAATTACTATTATTAGAATTATTATAAGTATAAAAATAGCTATCATTTTAGCATGGAATATGAGACTCTCATGCTCCATGCTTCATTACATCCACACAACAACTCTGCATAATAAGTATTATCATCACCATTTCATGGGTGAAACAACTGAGGCTAACACATTTAGATAACTGGTTTATGATTACATGGCTAGTAAAGATGCATCACACTAATTTAGGCTTTGTGATTTCAGAATTGTACTCTTTCCACTACACATTCTATTACTCTGTAAATACTTGGATTGTTTTCATTTAGTTCTTTAATTTTATTCATGTGGCGATGGCTTAAAGTTCCATTTAAAGGAAGCTTAAAAAATTCATTTAGCCAAAAGCTCCCAAGAATTAAAAATGTCATGGATCTAATGTAGACATGGATATCATTAGTTAATGGGTAACTATATATTTTCCACTCTAGTGAGATAACAATCAGAGTATTTTTCTAAGTTTTAGTCTCTGAGTGTTCAAAAGGACTTTGTTAAAATAGAAATATTTAGACAAAGGTGATCAAAAGTCTGGATCAGGTCACCTTAAGATAAATATTAGGAAACTGAGGAAACAAATGGAGATTTGAACACTGAGCTATGATATAATGAATGGTTTAAAGTATTTAGTAGAGCATAGAAAAGCCCTTTAAAGCCTGGTCTTAGCCTAGCATTGCAGCTTCTGGGATATCTGTCTATCATCTACCTATCTATCTATCTATCTATCTAGATATAAATTTGAAAACCTTTTTAACTAAAAGATTTTGAGAAATAGAACATAATTAGCACCATAGAAGATCTGTTTATGATAACAACCTAGCCCCTCCTCCCAGTTTGTTAATATTATCTCTTATTTAATGTAACATTGTGCAAATATACCACTACTGATCTGCCGTTATGAATGAAATAACTATAATCATCTGTTTGCATATCCTGGTGAAAATATTCATTTAGTTCCATGTTGTATTTCTAGGAATGGACCAAATTTTTTTTTTTAATTTTTAAGTTTTCTAAATATTGTCCAACTTACCTCATATGTTTTTATTATGTGCACTGTCATTCCTTCACATTCTTGCAAGACATTTTCACTGTTGCCCAATATGGTAAGTGTGTAATAGTATGTCATTCTAGGTTTTAATTTATTTTTAATTTAATTTAATTTAATTCCAGATTAATAATAAAGATAAACAGTTTTTATATATGAGTGGCCGTTTGGATTACCCTTTTTGTAAAGTACATGCTCAAATATTTTGATATCTTAACATTGTGTCATACTGACTTCTTTAATAGTAGATTTTCTGAATGAACTTTTAGCTGTGTAGGTCTTCTCTATTTTATTTTGAACTTGTTTTCATTTCAAAATCTTTATATTTATTTTCATAATCTGCTTTTATTTTGCTTTGTCTATTATCTATCTATCTATTTATTTATTTATTTGCAAGCAAGAGAGAGTGAGCAAGTGAGAGCGCAGGGAGGGATAGAAAAAGAAGGGAAAAGAATCTTAAGCAGGCTCCAGGCTCAGCACAGAGCCCAACTCTGGGCTCTATTTCACAACCCTGACATCATGACCTGTGCCAAAATGAAAGAAATAAAATAAAATTAAGGTGTTAAAAAAAAGGAAAAAGAATTGGAGGTTTAATTAAGTGAGCCACCCAGGCACCCCTGTGGTATCTTAAATTGGCTGTCATATCTTTAAAGTTCTAGAGTATCCATTTAATTCATTTATAAAATCTTTCTCAATATCATTTTTAGTTTCAGTTTTTTGTTCAATTTGCTTCCCCTCTCATTTCTTTGAGCAGAGTAATCAAGCCATTTTACAATCTTTATTGATCATTTTAACATCATACTTAATCCCATTTTGTCTATCAAATCTTGTTAATGGTTTTTCTTTGTGTGCTTTGTTCCATTTTGCTATGTTCAAGACATTATATTTGAAACTCTTATTGAGTAGGGATAATTAAGAGCTATAATAATGGTATGGTCCTCCTTGGCAGTATTTTCTCTTATATCTGAGACTCTACAAGACAATCATACTCCAAATTCAGTGGTTGACTTTCTCAGTTTACACAGAAGGCAAGGTAGGCTATAGTCTTATTTCTGCTTCTCCTTGTGCTTTGGGGATCTCAACTTAAATTTGGGTTGTACCAAAGTCCTCAAATTTGATTGCTGCTGGATTTTGAATTTTGTTTCTCTAGTATCAAGTGTCTATTAAAAACACAGCTCAGTGTGTTTTAGCAGTTTCAAATGCTCTCATAGCTAAAATGGCTTCAGGCATATATCTTTAGACTCTCATTGTGTTTCGTATTTTGGCCCAGTAATCCCTCACTTATTTTTATAATCATTCTGATATTTTTAACTTTAAAAGCTATTTTGTCTGGATTTTTAAGTTGTCTTAAGTAGGAGTTTTTAGATCACCATTACTAGAAGCAACAACAAATATACATGAAAATATCTGCAGTAGTTTATCACATCTTTATGGCTTTGAACTTCCATAAGCCGAGGCATCCTTCTCTAATCACTTAGGCAAACTCCAATTTACCCTTTAAAACAACACAAGAATTGCTTCATTTAAGAACATGTTCAGGGATGACCCTTCCCCACTGTTCTTACCAACATTCCTACACACTCTTTGCTACCCACACCTTGTTTATGAACTTTCATTAGGTATATCAGCGTCACCAGAATTTTGCTCTATTGTATTTTTGTCCTTTAGAGCTTTAATTAAATATTAATTCCATAGAAAGTCTGTCCCTTTTCTTTCAAACCTGGGTTAGTTATTTCTTCTCATTCTTTTTCAGAAGTTACTTTATTAGAGAAACTTACAACTGTATTGTGACTTTGGAGCCTTTACAGTTTTTTGACTGGAAAAATCACCCATCCCTGAGATTTTTATGCCGCTTCCTTGCTGATATTATTCAGAAATCTGTTCAAAACAGACTTTTTCAGGGAGGCCCTTTCGGACCACTCAGTTACAAAACCTCTTCTCAATCACTGCTCTTTTTAAAATGTGCTTATTTAGTTCAAATATGCATCACTATTAAAGAAAAACCAGTACGATTTTTTTCTTTTTAAAGTTGGCTTACCTATTATCTATCTCTCCAATTAAAATGATTCCTCTGGGCTGGAGTTTTGTTGTGCTCATCTTAGGCCAGGCACTCAATAAATTGTCTCTGAATGATTGAATTGTTTGACTCCCTTGCTAGATTCTCAACTTCATGAGGCCAAGGATTGTTCTATTCAGTCCTTCTTTATCCTCAATGTCTGTTATATTGCAGTCACTTACGTGACTAATGGGGAAAATCACAGAAAGAAGGAGTTAAAACTACAGAAAAACCCCATAGGTTCAATAACACAAAGCTTTCTAAAATTATTTAGCCCAAGAATTGCATACTGGCTGCACTTTTGATTTTTTTTAAATGGTATTGAATTTTATTTAAATGGAAATACTTGAATGGTAGAATAATAAAAAAATTATAAAAGCAACTTGCTCCTTAAAGTAAGAAGTATATAGGGCATCTCTTCTAAAGGCAAAATTTTCAAATGTCAAACATCTGAAAGCATAGAAGGAGAAGTAAGAGTGTGAATTGTACTTCAATGCTCTTTTCTTTATATTCAGCAAACAGCTTCATTCACAACTTTCCAATTTTTTAAACTCTTTTGACAAAGCCTTCAGTGGAGTTACTGCTGATGACAACCATCACAGCCTGACAGGAGAAATTTTATAAAGAAAAATAATAGCATGTTTTTCCCAAATTGTTAAGGATATGGTGAAGCTCTGTCGGATTCAAAGGAGGAATGTGCAATTCCATGCTATATATAATAATAACTTATTTTAATAGTGGCTTTGCAATGTTTCAGATATATCCATTTACTGAAACCACTATGAAATAAACAAAAACAAACAAATTAACAGGGGTTCGAGACAGGAATTATCTAATCTAAAAATAGCACATGCTCACAGAATACACAACACATATCTCAAGTACTACTATAGGTTTCAAGTAATAGTCAAAACAATAGTAAACATGATTCAGACCCTACCAGTCAAATTATAAATGGGACCTTAACTGTAAATCCTTATCTTTAGATCAAAGCGGGTAATTGGGTGCTGAAGATACATTATAGAACTAATATGTTATAGAACTCCTCTGAAATGAGTCATTTATTCCATCACTTTTCCTGCACAGTTGCTGACCCATGTTTTGGTTCCTGGAAATAGCTGCTACCCGGTCATACTTCTTAAAAGCACATATATTGATAACTCTACTCATTCCTCCATTCCTCTGTGACTGTCACTGTGTTAAAATGTGGAGTCAGCTGACTCACTTGTGGTGGTAATAAAGTAGAAGAGTTTTCAAAGTATTTTGTTATTTCTAAAAATGCAAAAACCAAATTACATTGAAATCCTAAGGGGTGTTTCAGGGAGAGCTGTAGGATGTGGTTTCTTATGTAATCCACAGAGATTAGCTCCAACACATATTTAAACTCTCCTCTAGGAGCAACCTTAGTGGTAAAACAAGAAGATAAACAGATGTATACACACCCTGGCACAAAATTATCACTTATGTTTGGCTTCCTAGTCTCCTCGTGTTACTTATTTATCTTAACTTCTCTCTGAAATCAGGGAACACAGAATCTCAATCAGTTGACATTTTTCTACTGAATTACCCAATAGTCTGATCATACCCCTAAGACTTTTTTAAATTAGTTCACTCATAATCCCAAATCTGCTTTGCTTCCTCATCTTAGTACACTGTAATTTGATTTCAAAATGAGGACAGTTGTCAGTAATGCCACATTCATTAATCTATTTTACAATTCCATGTACTTAGAACTATGAAAATATGTTAATAACATCCATTCCAATAAGCCACCCTAAATTTATTATCATGAAACAAGACCTCAAGAAAAAGAATTCAAAATCATCCATGTATTTGCAATTTATTTCAATAAAGCCTTTATCAATAGACTTCCCTGTGCACATGGTGGTCAAATTGCTGGTGAAAAACCAGCCAGATCTATTACAAGCTTTCTCATGGCTTCTAGGTAACCCAAGTGAGCCTTTATTGATACTGGGAAGGGATAAAGCAGGGAAGGGATAAACAGTGATGTAAGAATTGGCTAGACAAAAGTAATGACTCTCATTACAGAGTGAGTATTTTAAAGCAAAAGAGCCTGTTGGGAATATTGTTTTATAAAATAGTGGTTTTTTTTTTATTAACCTTTAAAAATTCAATTAGTTAGCATATAGTGTACCATTAGTTTCAAATGTAGATTTCAGTTATTCATCCATAGCATATAATAGCTAATGCTCAGTACTTACTGTTATAGCTTCTTGAAAGCAAAATTTTAACCCACTGAGCCACCCAGGCGCCCTAAAAAAGCAGAATTTTAGATCATATTTTCTGATTACTTCCATGTAGTACAACACATTCCTGCTAGCAACCTTCAAAACATACTGTTTGTTAGAGGAATTTCTTTAATAATAAATAAATAGGAATTTATTTAGATTTATAAATATATAAAATAAATAGGAATTTATTTAAATTTATTTAAATATTGCACACTGTTTCATTGTTCATAAATAAGGTGATGATATTATAACCATTAGTTGGTATCACTGATATATCACTTTCTTTTTACTTCTCAGTGCATTCTCTTTGCACAAAATAGATATATATTTTAAAAGAATCTGAATCTGTGGCAGACTTTTAAAAAACCCTATACAGTAAAGTTTATCATTTTAAGTAATCTCAATTATCTTCCTCAATTGTGATAGTATATCCTATCTAGGCCAGATATTGTATGAGGGATTTGAAGCGACATACTTTTCTAAATTTCACTTTTCTCATCTGCAAAATGCTGATCATGATCCTACAATAAAATACACTTACAATTTTTTGATGAAAATTTATTTATTTATTTTAAGATTTTATTTATTTATCAGAGAGAGTGGGCGAGAGAGCAAGCACAGGCAGACAGAATGGCAGGCAGAGGCAGAGGGAGAAGCAGGCTGCTGGCCGAGCAAGGAGCCCGATGCGGGACTCGATCCCAGGACGCTGGGATCATGACCTGAGCCAAAGGCAGCTGCTTAACTAACTGAGCCACCCAGGCGTCCCTTTTGATGAAAATTTAATCTGTATAAACAATATATTTGCTGTAATGCATAGTTCATGTAAAACATCTTATTTAATTATAAGCAACAACTGTATTAGAAATTAAGTAAATGTGTCTATAATATTTAAAGTTTTAACACATAATTCCAGTGCTTTGCCTTATTTTCTCAAATCCCTTTACCACTTTCACTGACAGAATCAAATGTACTTTTTCTACTAGTAGCCGGCTCTTTGTCTTTTGTCAGAAAGATGCCCTTGTGAATTATTTATAATAGAGATATTAGCAATAATAATAATAATAATAAATAGCAATGAAAATGTTAAAAAAAGTTTTCTTAACTGATTAGGGTTCTTAGACATCAATTAGAGGAACCACCTCTGGCAAGCAAATTAATCTGCAAGACATTCCCAGAATTAACAAGTCAGTCAGATACAGGGTTGTCCGTAGACTGAAAGGTGAAGCAAAAGGACTAGGTTTGGAAAATAGGTAAGGACAGTGAAAAAAATGATCAAATTTTTGGACAAAATAAATTCTTAGGTGTCCTTTCAATGGAGTCCTGGGCATTATGTAGCAGAAACTCTGGAGATTATCTCAATCCATTGGAGTCACCCCGTTTATTAGCTTGCTATTATTGACAAAGTTATTTACAAACTGTAGAGCAAGAGGTTATAATGTAGAAAACTGATGGTAATGCACAAGATTCTTGTTAACAATAATGCAAGTTAGTGATTTTTTCATTAGAAAACATAAATGCTATATCCCAAATTATGGGCCCAGAGCACTTCTGCTGCACAACTCTGCTTATATCCCAAATAACCATGTGAACTAGTTTTAATATCTGCTTCTCTTATTAATTTTTGAATAAAAATTCTTGACACAAGTATTTTATAATTGTGTGATAATCATGCATTTAATTTCTTGGAGAACAAAAAGTACACTTTAGCATAACTATGTTCTTTTTCACAGAACCAGCCTTGATAACACACTTCTATATGTTAAAAAATGATGTAATAAATGTAGAATATTGGGCACTCGTTTGGTATTCTTGCCATGTTTTGCACTATCTAAAAAGAGATCAGTGAACTTGGACTGGAGTTAGTAGATATGGAAGAAAATAAAATATTACAGAGAAGAATACTCTGTGGTCCACAACCTAAACGGGCTGGGATTCCCATCATTTGGATCCCTGTAGCTTTACAAAAGTCAATTAAATTTTTGTGTCTCCTATTAAAGTTGATTCCCCAGTACTTTTTCAAACATCTCTTGTAAAGTATTGTTTCCCAGAAAGAAAGGAATTTTGCACATGTATCTGCCTTTGTCTCTGGTCATGATCTCAGTCAGGATCCTGGGATCGAGCTCCATATCGGGCTTCCTGCTCATTAGGGAGTATACTTCACAGTCTCTCTCTGCAGCTACCTCCCCCTGCACCACTCATGCTCTCTCTCTCAAATAAATAAATACAATCTTTATTTTTTTTAATTAAAAATCAGATAAATAAAATAAAATAAAAAGTCTGGTCCTACTGCCCCACTTAGCTCCTTTTTTTTGAGTTGTATTTAAAGCAGCATGAGAGAACATGAGGCTTTTTTTTTTTTAAAAAGGAAATAATTGAGTTTCATTAGGATTTAAGATCTTGTCTGCTAGACAAAAACGTTGGCTTTGTTAACATGTGAAAATGAACAAAAGAGAATAAGATAGAATTCTAATAATTTTTGTAGAAATTAAAAATTTCCTCCAACCCAATTACATACAGACCCATTAAGTAAATTCATTCCAATGTCCCAAACCATCCTTTTCTAATAGTAATGCATCTGTGTAAACAGGGTCAACCCAAGGAATAAATAAATATTATTATTTTTTTCCTGTCTCTTCCACAGTCACATCTGGGTATATTGGTAGCAAGCCAATTATCTATCTTATAAGACATGATATCATAAGGAAGCGTATTCTGTCCATTTGGAACAACTGAAAATCATTGTAATTTTATCTTGGTGCAGTAACTTGAGATGGCACAGTGTGGGTTATGAATATATATATATATTTTTTACTGGGAAGAAGAGATTATAGAAATATTGGTTATCCAAGAGAGATTGACAGGTGTTGATAGTTGCCAGGTCAATATCCATCTACTTTTTCCTTTAATATCAGTAAGCACTGAGGGATTGACAACAAGGAAACTTAAAACAACATCAAATATTTTATTGTCTCTTTTCTAGTGACATTGTAACCATATGACAAAGTATCAGTCGTACAAGCTATCGTGCTCTTTTACCTCTATCTTTCTGCCAGAAATGTGGGCTTAATAGTGAGAACTCCAACAGCAATTTTTGCAACTGTGAATAAAAAGCCATGAAAACCTCTAAGATAGTTCACTTGACTTTCTTAAGACGCTGAACCAACACCAGAATACACTCTCTGTAGTCTTCTTGTTAAATGAAAAAATATGGTTAAACCACTTTTGAAAGTCTACTACATACAGCAAAATGTAAATCTTAATTGAAATATGTCCTCTCAGCTGTGCTTAAGCAACTGAGTCCTTTTCAGGTTTTCAGTCTGAAAGAGTACACCTCTGGTGCTCTGAAAGGGAAGAGAAAGAACACTCTGTTCACCATCTAAATTAAAGAAGAGAAATCTGTGCATTTAAGTGGGCCATATAAAATTTATCAAGCAATTATCTCCTAACTCCTTCCTATCCAAATTACCTGATATGCTCTCCCTACTCCTTTATTCCACGTTTCTACTACTGCTGCCTTTTCCAGGATTCTGTCTCACATCACAACATGTCTTCTGTTATTTCCTTCTTGCAAGCTAGTTTTGTTTTCTCCATCTAAAGAAAATCAACAATCATTGTGTATTTCAATTCCCACTTTCCTCAAATGCATTGATTCTTCTTATCTATTACTCTTTTCTCATACTCAGTGTCTTTGTCTTTATGGGGTTTTTGTACTTGCTTTTCCCCATACTTTACTGCCATTATATAATCAAAATCTAATAACTTCTTAGAGAAAGTTAAAAAATTCCTGCATAGCTACACGTGAACACAAAGTCACTGATTTTTAGCAAACCTATAAGATAGTCAGACATCCATTCAATTTCTTTTGCAGAGAGGCAGGCAGAGAGAGAGGAGGAAGCAGGCTCCCTGCTGAGCAGAGAGGCACGATTTTGGGGCTCGGTTCCCAGGGACCTGGGGTCATGACCTGAGCCAAAGACAGTGGCTTAACCCCCACTGAGCCACCCAGGCGTCCCCTCCATTCAATTTCTTAACTGAGTCTCAAATGCATCCTGAGTTTCTAACCTAAACCTAATTTCTACTTCTTCTTACACGTTGTTATGTGACCAAATTCTTTCACTTTAGTATTTTGTAACATTTAAATATTAATCAATTGATGCTTTGTCTGTTGTACTTTCTATGAAAATAATTGGAATACTGTAGATTTATTGTTATATTTATAGATTTATAATCAAAGTTGTCATCAGTTGAAGTTTTTGGAAATTTCAGATATAATGATTAAACCTAAAAAACTGATCTGCTCAAATCCCTCTGATATCAAGGCCCAACACCTGATTAGAGCCAAACCTGTGGTGGATAGTTTTCCATG